>NW_025814249.1:0-35531 GCF_018902025.1 Drosophila willistoni
TTATTTGTTCTCCTCAGTATTGAGTTCATTTAACTTAAGATCATCAATTTCACTTACTTCCATTACGCAAACATCTTCTGATTGTTTGGAAAGGAATGGAATTTCGACCCCATTGTTAAGTTTAATAATTTTGTTTTGAAAATCAATATTTGCAAAATTCCTTTGAATGAAGTCCATACCCAATAGAAAATCATATGATTTTTCCAGGGGCATAGCCCCCATTTTGTTCTTGCATAATTTATATATTTAAACTCCCTTGGCACTTTTGTTTTCACTAAGTAACTGTCACTTTCTATTTTTCCCTTTATTGTATGTATGGTTTTTGAATATTTTTCAATTATTTTGTATTTGGAATTATGTACATTAGTTGTGTTTAAAATGCTTATGGTTGATCCTGTATCTACTAAAATAATATAAGTATCTTCCTCTATTGTTCCTTTTATAAAAATTTTTTTTCATCCGAGGCTAGTTGGTAAAAAACTCTTTGATTATCTGTGCTGTTTACTACTTCCTCATTTATATTATCTACACTCATTGCTTCTGCTGGTGGTTGCTGATATTTTGTGGTTGCTGATAATTTTGATTTTGTCTTACGTTCTGACTCTGTTGTCTATTCGGATTTTGATACTGTCTCGTATTTTGACTCTGTTGTCTATTGGGATTTTGAGACTGTTTTACATTTTGACTCTGTTCAGTATTTCGGTTTGTATTTTTATTAGTTGTCTGTTTGTTATATGTACTATGGTCATTGTCATTTTTGGTTAATAATAGTTTTTTATTTAAATTTCCATAATTCAGACCAATATAATTTGCAAGTTCAATTCTTATATCTGTTAATGTTGTTTTATTCATTAAGGCAATGGCCATTGGACCACAAGATAATTCTTTTACTCTTTGAATTAAGAGACCACTTAATATGTCAACTAATCTGCTATTGTTTTCAAAGACCGAAAAATCAGTAATTTCCTCAACAATTGCTCTTACTTTAAAATCAAGATCTCGAACGGTAGTTACCCTTAAGTTATTAATTTTTCTGGTTAGACCCATTTGATCCGTTCTTGGGCGATAATGATGTCGAAGACGAGTTTTGCAATCAGCCCAAGATGTAGGGGGGTTAATATTAAGCATAGTTCTAGCCTGACCTTGAATTTTGGTGTTGAATATAACAGTGAAGACCTGGTCGTTATCATCATACTCCTCCATGATTTGGTTGACTGCCGAAATGAAACCATGTAACGTTCCCTCCTGTCCAGTGAACACCGGCAAGTACCTTGTTTCCTTCTCGATGCTGTTTCTCTCCCTTGTTGTTGGATTAGAATGCATCTCTTGATTGGATATTATTATTGATGTTAGCATTTGAATGCATTGTTGTATTTCGTTAATTTGTGCCATTTTAATGGTGTATGTTTTATTGTTTCGTTAACTTTTTTTTTTTTTTAAGTTTCCACAATAATTCTGTTTGTTTGCACAAAGTGTTTTTACAATATTATATTGTTTCGTTATTTGTCACAAAATGTTTTTATAATATTATATTGTTTCGTTGGCTTAGATTTTCTCCAAAGTTTCCACAATATATATATTTTATTTTGTCACTAAATGTTTGTTTTCCACAGTCTTATATTGTTTCGTTATCTTTGATTGCGTTCAAAGTTTCCACAATATTTAACTGTGAACTCGAGTACCGACTGCGCCAATTAAGATTGAGTCTGTTCTGGTTGAGTGTTAAATCAAGACTGCTTTTATTGAATCAAATCATATTCTGGTTTGGCTTACATCTAAGTGTTTATAATGTTTTCTTCTGGTCACTTTTCTTGTGACACTCTATGTTTAGGGAAACTGTCACTTATCTTGTGACACTCTATGTTTAGGGACTCTGTCACTTATCTTGTGACACACATGTTTAATGGAATGGTATTGTTTATGTTTACATTAATGTGGAGTGTAGACCTCTTGGGTCGGCTGTTATGGAAGTGTTGCTAATGGCATAACTCGCGCGTCTTTGGAAACCGCGTGCACTTGCTTTACATATGTACATACATCACTTACATAGTCATACATCTGCACATATGTATGTACATATCCACAACACATAATCCATTTCGGTGTCGCGCATTGATTTAACACCACCCCACTCCAATTAAATGACAATTACTTACGTTATTTTTTTTGTTGTGAACAACGCGTGTGCACATATATCTATATACTCACCTGTGTACTTATGCATGTACGTACATATGTACATAGATCAAGCATTTGTCCACATGCATTGATCGTTTGTTTTGTTTGCCTTCGCGCACAACACTCGCGGCGTGTAAAAGCGTTCTTTTGTTATTGGTTTTCTCCTTTTTTGCACAACCACAAAAAAAAAAATTATTAACATAATTAAACAACAACATCAAAATATAAACAACGGCCGACAGCTGTTTTCGGAGTAGTGGTGACACGTGAGTCGAGTCGTGATATCGATAGGCGCTCAAGCGCGCCAAGTTCAAATCACATTATTTCCGATTCCCTTTTTTCGCCTAATTATATATCCGCCATATTTATAACTAAATACATATATATTTTTCCAGCACTATCGTGCCCACATTTATATATCCGTCATATTCATAAATTATATATATATATTTTTTCCGGCCAGTATTTTGCGCACATATATATATCCGCCCATATTTATAAATAAATACATATATATTTTTCCAGCACTATCGGCCCATATTTATATATCCGTCCATATTTATAAATATTATATAATTTTTCCGGCCAGTATTGTGCGCACATATATATATCCAGATCCAGATCTATACAAAAACGTATTTTCTTTTATCCTATACATCTTTATTTATATATTTCCTCCGTGTTTTGTTTTATACGTACTTCCAGCGTTACTTACGAATCCATACAAACTTGTTTTGTAATCATTTAGCTTGTCTACGTGCAAGTTTTGATCCGCACTCGTGCGTTCGTATATTGTTCCGCATCTATCCCCATTAAAAGGGCTCCGTTTCCGAGCCGCACGCGAGATAATTCTCCCGCAATCCTGCGGTGCACAGTGAGAAAGCTCTTGCGTCCTCATACAGTCCACTTCTCATTTCCTCAAATTTTCCTCATTTTCTCAAAACCCACAAACTCGGTGTTCAACGGTAAGGTCGTCCCCTGAGTATGTCCACGGAGCCGTCCAAGACTGCGCCGAAGTCTAACGGTCTTTCGTCTCCCTCTTCAACTCCGGAGAAGGTTCGGCCTCCGATAACTCCGGCGACCGTGAAGCGTACGGATATTTCGCGCAAGTTCTCGTCTGTTCGCAGCCGCAGCGAATCCCCAAGATCCCGTCCGTCTTCGTCCAGCCTCCCTCAGGGTCGCAGATTCTCGGTTAAAGACTCGAGTGAACACAAAGGTCGTTCCAAGCTTTCAACCCAGACCCAGATCCCGCACGTTGTTGTGACGCACTGTTCTGACGCTCCCGTCACCCGATCCGTATCACAACAGCGCAGAGAACACTCCAGAATGTCCCTCTCCGATTTCATTCTGGCGTGCGACGCATTGACTCTGTTCGAAGCTCGGAGAGTGAAGCTCTAACTTCTGAAGTGCCCTTGTTTTCCCTTAAAATGCACTTAGAGCAGCTCAAATCGCTGTGGTCAACTGTCGAGATGGAACACTCCCGTTGTCACAAGGCCTTGACAGTCCAAACCGACGAGGAAAGCTTGGCAAACATAAGCCGCATCAAGGCGAAGCACGAATTACGCCTTATGGGGCGTATGTGCGATGCGGGAACGTTGTTTGGAGAACGCATCGAACAGCTCTCGCACAGATGACGAGTCTTATGCGTCAGCCCACCGCTCCGTCGAGGCCGGCGGGGCATAGAGTTCTCCGTGTGAGGTGGAGACATTTGATGGCGACAGCCTAGCATGGCCCACATTCCGCGATTTGTTCGCCGCCATTTATATCGCAACCCGTACTTGTCACAAGTGGAGAAGCTCTATCACCTGAACACCAAGACGCGAGGGGAGCGAGAACCATCGTAGCTAAGTCCCCCTGACGAATGAGGGTTTCCAGGCCGCGTGGGAGAACCTCACCGCACGGTACGAAAATAGCCGTCTGCTTGTCATGACTCAAGCCAGACAACTCTTCAGATTCCCGCGGTGGCACAAGAGTCGGGCAAATCCTTGCGAGAGCTGCAGACTGCGTTTCAAGGGTGTCTTACCGCGCTTGAGCGTTCGGGTGTTAGTACGGAGAATTGGGATGTCCTACTTATCGCCATCTGCACTAGCAAATTGCCGAAGGCCACAATCCTCCTGTGGGAGCAATCAGTGCCAAATAAGACTGTCGTCTCAAATTGGTCCGATTTGACCAATTTCTTACCGATCGGTATCGTGTCCTGGATGCCACCGAAGAACATAAGTCGGGCCCAAGTGTGCAAGCCCATCCCCTTTGGCCCCCGCAAATCCTCTGCAACGATGAAGGTCCAAGCGTTCCCCGCGAAACCCAGCTCAAACCGGCTTCTTGTAAGCTGTGCCAACGGGAGAATCACCCTATACGGCTCTGCCCTAGTTTTCTTGATATGCCTGTTCACAGGCGGCTGGAAACCATTAGACAGCAGGGACTTTGTCTGAACTGTTTTGCCCGCGTCATCAAGTGAAGGGCTGCTCCAGTGCGCATAATTGCCATACCTGCAAGGAACGTCATCATACGCTGTTGCATCTCGTGATGTGTCCGTGTCCTCGCCGTCCGCTGCGCAAGTCCCACCATCCAGCGCCACAGAGGGTCCGTCCACGAGCAACCAGCTCACAAATGCTCAAGTTATTTTGCATCTACCCCAGGCAGAGGCCTTTTAGGCACTGCGATTGTCACGCTGCACCATCGTGGTGTGGATCACCATATTCGGGCGTTGATCGACTCTGGGGCCGATTCAACTTTTCTCTCCGAGCGTGTCTTCAGCATGGTCAGCCCCCTTCTACCCAGTAGACGCTGCGGTTACTGGCATGGGCCAGAGTGATGGAGGCTGCGCCGACAAGGTGTGTCTGCTATTGCTGTCTCCCCCGTGTGACAGACTGAACAGATCGAGGTCTCCGCCCTGGTCGTATCCAAATTGTCAGGGGCCATTCCAACAGCTCCATTCCTTAATACGGTTCCGACGCAGTGCCTCGATCGCCCCCTGGCTGACCCGTACTACAACAAGCCCGCGCCTATTGACATGATTATCGGTGTTGACCTGTTTCCCCACATCCTCGGAGAACGGATCAAAAGGATATTGGTGAGTTCGTCGGGCTAGAACCATCTTTGGATGGGTTCTGTGTGGAGCTATCATGCCTGACCCTCCGGTGTCTCGATCAGTTTTCGCGGCACAGACGCGAGTTAGGCCAGAAGCAAAACTTGATATACTCCTCACCAAGTTTTGGGAGGTGGAAGACCTTCCCGCAAAACCGGAAAAGGAGGATGACGTATTCTGCGAGCGGAACTTCCAGGAGACCACCCAAAGAGGAAAGGACGGTCGATATGTTGTGTCCCTACCCTTCAAAGGTCCGAATAGCGTTGACTTGGGCCACTCAAGACCGATCGCGCTGGCTCAATTCCTGCGGAATGAAGCACGCCTTCTCAAGGATCCCGTCCTAAAAACGCAGTACGATGCCATTATTCAAGAGTACGAGGAATTGGGTCACATGATTCGGGTGACGCCGCCTCAAGGTGGGAAAACTTCTACCTCCCCATCACGCGGTGTTTAAGCCCGATAGCACCACCACTAAGGTACGCGTGGTATTTAACGCGTCGAGCCCCTCCACACAAGGCGTCAGCCTCAACGATGTCTTGCACACCGGCCCCACTCTTCAGGCCGACCTCACGCTTCAGGTACTGAAATGGCGGTTCTTTCAATTCGTTTCAACGCCGACATAACGCAGATGTATCGACAAATCCGAGTCGACCCCAGGCATACCCCCTTTCAGCGAATCCTCTACCGAAACAGCTGCGGCAATATTCAGGATTATGAGTTACAAACTGTCACGTTTGGGGTTAACTGCGCGCCATTCTTGGCGATCCGAGTCCTTTTACAACTGGCACAAGACGTGCAAGCGATGTATCCTCAGGCGAGCGAAATCCTTCGGAACTACATGTATGTTGATGATGTCCTTACCGGCGCTCACACTGAAGCCGACGCCCGTCTCGCCATACGAGAGCTTCAAGCGACCCTCCAATCTGCGGGCTTCCCGCTTCGGAAGTGGACTTCCAATAAGAAGGAAGTACTTCAAGCCATTCCGAGAGAGCACCTGCTGCGAGAGGACTTTCTCGAGCTGGAAGACGCGAGCACTGCAAAAACCTTGGGCATCCGCTGGCAAGCTGCCGAAGACGTCTTCTTCTTCACCGTAGCGGACCCCCCCTTGAAGGAGTCGATCACCAAGAGGCAGGTTCTGTCCCATATCGCTAAACTCTTTGAATCCGCTGGTTGGCTAGCCCGATTTGTCATCCGAGCGAAGATATTCATGCAACAAATCTGGCTTACCGAACTGGGCTGGGATGATGTTCTGCCGCCTCTCCTGCTGCAGCAATGGCACGAATTCCTGCAGGATTACCCAGGCCTCAGTCGACTCCGCATTCCCGTGGCTAAACACCAGCGATAAGCTCTCGTGGAGCTTCATGGCTTCTGTGACGCGTCACAGAAAGCGTATGGAGCAGCCCTATATGTGCGGGTTCGGTGCGGCGATCAAGTAGCCGTCCATTATTAACGGCTAAGACCCGTGTAGCTCCAGTCAAAACAGTCTCACTGCCTCGGCTGGAGTTGTGCGGAGCGGTTTTACTAGCCGATCTCTGGGCGTCGATCGTTCCTGAACTCCCAACCCACCTGCAACCTCCCAGTTTTGGACCGACTCTACCATCGTGTTGGCTTGGCTCAATAAACCCCGTGCAGTTGGTCCACCTTCGTGGCCAATCGGGTATCCAGCATCTCCAAAAGCACCAGTGGCCAAAGCTGGTCCCATGTGCGCTCCGAGGACAACCCCGCTGATCTGGCGAGCCGTGGGGTCTCCGCGCCGAGTTATCGGCCAGCAGACTCTGGTGGCATGGCCGGACTGGCTCCAGCGAGCCCCCGAGTATTGGCCAACTCCCCATAACGAACTCCCAGACACCCAGCTGGAGCAACGAGTCCAGTGCCACACCACCGCGACCACCCTACTCGAGGACGTCAGCGAACGTTTCTCGGATTATGGTAGGGCATTACGAGTCATCGCGTACATCCTACGCTTCGCCACCAAAAGGATTTCGACGCCTTCCACGGTTCACCTCACCAATGACGAACTTCTCTCCGCCGAGCGCGCCTTGATTCGGACCTCTCAGCGTCGGGAATACCTCGCGGAGATACGGGCCCTGGGGGAAGGGCGACCCCTGCCATCATCCAGCACGCTACTCAATCTGAATCCATTTCTCGATCAGCATGGGTTACTCCGCGCCTGCGGACGACTCCGGGCCGCCGAGTCCCTCCGATATGATGAACGTCACCCTATTCTCCTCCCTATAGTACTCATTTCACTCGCCTGCTTGTCGAATTCGCCCACCGCATCACGTTGCATGCGGCAATCAACTGATGGTGCGGTATCTGCGCACCAAATTCTGGATCCCACGGATCAAGAACATGGTGAAGTCCCACCTCAAGGCGTGCAAAGTCTGCATCGTTCATCGTCGACGACTACAGACCCAGATGATGGGTGATCTCCCTCGAGAACGGATCACGTACTCCAGGCCCTTCACCCACACGGGCATTGATTTTGCAGGGCGGTTCGAGATCAAAAATTACACCGGGCGTGCGTGTCTCATAACTAAGGGTTATGTCTGCGTCTTCGTGTGTTTCAGCACGAAGGCAATCCATCTCGAGGCTACCTCCGACCTCACCACTGAAAGATTTCTTGCAGCCTTCTCTCGGTTTGTCGCACGGAGACAATGCCCCCAGCGCATTTACTCCGACAATGGCAAAACCTTCGTAGGGGCCTCAAAGGCGCTCGAACAAGATTTCCTGAACGCCACCAAGCTTGATATAATGAAGGCATTTCCCCAGCACATTTTATCCTGGCAGTTCATTCCGCCAAGCGCGCCCCATATGGGAGGACTGTGGGAAGCAGGGGTCAAAAGTTTTAAGACCCTGTTTTACAAGTCTTCGTCCACTGTCAAATACACCTTCGAGGAACTTTCCACTCTCCTGTGTAGGATCGAAGCGTGCCTAAACTCCAGGCCAATCTCTCCCATGAGCGAGGATCCAGAGGACATGCTGGCCCTAAGCCCGGGACATTTCCTGATTGGAGGACCGCTCTTATCCATTGCGGAACCGGAAATTCTGGTCGAGCCTATGTCACTGATCAACCGATGGCAGCGACTGAAGGCAATCCAGCAGGCTTTCTGCCGCCGCTGGAAGAGTGAGTACCTCAAGGAGCTTCACAAACGGAACAAGTGGAAGTCACCGACTCGCAGCATCCAGACCGGCGACCTCGTGATCGTGTCCGAAGATCATCTCCCCTCCAACGAGTGGCGCTTAGGGCGAATTGAGCGCACTCTGCCCGGGGCTGACGGTCTCGTCCGAGTGGCTGATGTCACCACCGCGCGTGGGTCTATCCGAAGACCCGTAGCGAAGCTTATTCTGTTGCAAGACAGCAGGAGTCCTGAGCCTAAAACCGTATCGTGACTCCCAATCCCTCTATGTTCCTCCGAATGTCCTCGTCTCCGTGCATGTTGTTCGTTCCCGCGCATAGACTAATCCACTCCCCCTACGTAATTTCTTTCGTTACAGTTCGTTCAGATCCCCCCTTCATAGCGACATGGCCCCCACACGTCTGCCGCACCACCGCAGCAAACGAGCTGCTCCGCAGGGCACGAACGTGTACCGATGCCGGGTCTGTCGGGGGTTCATGCACTCCGGCAGTGTCAGCGCTTCCTGAACCTCCGAGGGGAAAAGCGGCTCCGGGCGGTGCTCATCAACAAGTATTGTCCCAATTGCTTGGCACACGAGCAACTTCCTTAGAATAGTCTTCTATATTATATATTGGATCTATAGTGCTAACGCTATTAAATTGAATTGGTAGGTTACTTTGTCTACCAAATACAAGTTCATATGGACAATAATTATGTGTTACTGATGGTGTTGTGTTAAAACAATACACGAAATACTGTAACCATATGTCCCAATCAGTTTTATCTACTGAAATATATGAACGAATGTACTCGTTGAAGGTCCTATGACTTCTTTCAACGGTACCTAATATCTGGTGGTGGTGTGCTGTAGACGTTATATTGTCTATTTTTAAATACTTGCACAAGTCATTGTGAGGAACATTATATACACAAGAATAATGTCCCACACAACAAACAAGCTACAACAAACAAGATACAAAGCCACAACACATAAGATACAACAAACAGCCAGATACAAACGCAGCCAAGACACAAACTAAAGTATAAGAGTAAAATTGGATGTAAATGATCAAATAAACAAGGCCAGCCGAACATTGCCGATCGAACCCCAACCGCTGGCGATTTTCGTACAAGCGGGAAGATGCGTGGGAGACATAATGCGATAAGTTCGGTCGTATAAGAGCCAATGCAAGAGGCCGGTCGAACATGGCCGATCGGACCCCACGCAACCGCTGGCGATTTCGTACAAGCGGGAAGATGCGTGGGAAACATAATACGATAAGTTCGGTCGTATAAGAGATATTGAAAGAGGCCGGTCGAACATGGCCGATCGAACCCCACGCAACCGCTGGCGATTTCGTACAAGCGGGAAGATGCGTGGGAAACATAATGAGTATTAGTGGCTGTATAAGAGTAAATGAAACCGGGCTTGAGGGCATAATTGCATGCAAAATAGGGCATTGGCCTCATTAGATAAATTAAGAGCATGGAGAGGCAAATGTAAATGCATGCATTAGCGTGCATACACGCACGTCACACGTACACTATGCGTGAGTGACGGCATGAGAGAATACCGGTGGCCAATGGGCCGCGCGATGCCTACGTCACGCTCATGAGAGCGAAAGCAGTTAGAATGCGAGCACCAAAAGAATTTCGGGAGCGAGAGAAAGCAAAAGTGAGGGCCAAGCAAGCCCGAAAGACGGGTGCGGGGGACGCTTGGTACCGAAACGAAACCAAGTGAGGGCTATGCTTGTGAATCGGGGAGTAGGGGGAAAGCAAAGATGCGAGAAGCAATGATGGTTTATGGAGGTGTGAGGGGAATATGCAAGCCGAAGGGGGAGGGATGAGGCCATGGGGAAGCCTCTATCTGATGGATGCGAGATGCATATGAAAGTGTATTTGCATGGGGATTTAAATAATACAATATATTAAATTAATCAGGCTATTTATGTTCAAATGATAATTTTAGTTAATACAATTAGTATATATGTATGTAAATATCAATATTGAGCAAATATGGGTGAAATTGGGTATGACGAGTGAATCAAAGGGAGCGACGGGCGACGGCAGCGCTGGCAGAGAAAGCAGAGAGAGTCAACGGGATATGAAGGGTGGCCAATAGAAAGGCGACGCCAATGCGTGAAAGTGATGGAAGCACGTAGATACAAGGGAGCTAGACAAGGACAAGGAAATAAATGGGCGCTCAGCCACAAAGAAAGTGGACATATGCGCAAAGGATTTACGGGACTTTCACCACGCATAGCAACAAGTGGATGCGTGGGTGAAAGCAGAGGGCCGATGGAAATGTACCAGCTGTATAGCGGTACTACACCAAGATATTCCTGAGGCCGTGGGAATTGCCTATATAAAGGCAACGCCCATCAAGCAGAATCATCAAGTCATCAAGACGTGATCAAGCAACAAGTAATTAAGGCCTTACGAGTAACCTTAAGAAACTTAGCAAGGAAACACAAGGAGCAGCAGAAAACTAAGAACTATACAGGCCTTACGAGTAACCTGTACAGTTCCACTTGATAGCAACAAGTCCTTAAATAAGGATAATAAACACCGTACCCAAGCTAGAGTAAATTTGAGAGAAGCCAAGCAATCTCCAGGAGTACCCAAGGTCAGTGGAAGGCACGAGGATATATCCTACTGCCGAAATTCCAGGATCTATATATCCTGACGAGTACCAATTTCTGAGGAACATCCTGCTTCGTGATAACAGCTACGGGATTCATCCCAGAGCCTTAAAGCAAAGCATTCTCAACGAACTCAGCGAAAAGGGTGCAGAGGTGTGTAGCGCAAATCAAGCACACGATACGGATCGAGACAGTAACCAGCAACGGCTATAGGAGCAAGAGGAAGACGAGAAGGGTCGACGAGGGATTCGAAGTGACTCACCAACGCTGCCCAAGCCCAGAACTACCATCGAGAACCGTCATATCCAACCGAGCCCACCAACGATTTGAATAAACATACAATTAAGCATTAACAACTGAAATCAAACGTGTTTTAATGAAAATGAAAACAATAGCAAGCACATCAAAAACATGCGAAAATGGCGTACACAAGGAGGCCGATGAATTCCAGAAAATAAACATCGCCACACTAGCAATTACTCCATATTTACCACCAAGATGGGGAAGCGAAGGAGCCCTAGACAGCGCAGAAACAAAGAGGGACATAAGGAGACAAACAATAGACCCCAAGAAAACGGCAACACATACAACAAACAGGACCACCGAATACGCCAAAGTGGCAAAACAAGTGAGAGAGTGGACATTCAGATTCGATGGCAATTCCAGACCGCTAGAGTTCATAGAACAGATCGAGTGGTCAGCAGACATGTATGGCATCGAGCTGGACATGATCCCGAGAGCAATGCCAGAACTCTTGAAAGACAGAGCACTCAAATGGTACGTCGCAAACAATAAGCAGTGGCGAACATGGAAGGAATTCGTGGAGGGCTTCAAGAAATACTTCCTGCCAAGAGGATTCTTCAACAAATTGGCGGAACAAGTGAAAAATCGCAAACAAAACAGAAACGAGTATTTTAAGGACTATGTGATCGACATGCAAACAATGATGAGACCCCTCAAAATACCAGAGTACGAACAATTGGAGGTTATATTAGAAAATTGCACTCCAGATTTGAAGATATTCGTTCGGCCGCACAGAGTCAGAAACCTAGATGAGCTGATGCAATTGGCGGAAGAACATGGGATGCTTGAACAAGAACGATCAGATTTCCATCGCCCAAACAATGCTCAAAGAACACACAACAACCAATCAAGCAACAGAGGAGAAAATAATTACGGGCCACCAGTCACACAGTGCCGAAGATGCCAAGACAACAGCATGGAGAACAAGTCAAGACCAAGCCATGAAAATAAAAATATCCAAGATGGAAAAGTATTGAACCCAAACCAGGCATGCCGCAGATGCGGAGCAGCCGGACACTGGGCAAGGGAGTGCAACAATCAGAGACTCATTTTCTGTTGGCAGTGTGGAAGGATTGGGAAGAGAACAAAAGAATGTAGAACGAAAGGCGGTTCCAGCCTATCAGGGGCGAGCAGGGACCCAGCCAACAAGCTCCTCACCACTAATAGGCCAACTAATAGAGGAAGAGGATCAATTGTCGGCAATCATCGAAGTAGCAGGAGTCCAGATGAAAGCGACAATTGACTCCGGAGCCACGAGTAGTTTCATCAGCAAGCAGATGTTGGAAACAGTGAGGAATAAGGGAAAATGGGAGAACACACACAAACAGGTATACATGGCAGACGGAAAGGTGCGAGACATCGAAGAGCAATGGACAGGATACGTGAGATTTGGGGACAAGGAAATCCACATGCCATTCCTGGTCATGCCAGAAGGAATAGATGCGCTGATACTAGGGTGGACTTTCCTCCGGATTATGAACACAGAGATATCGTGTGGAGGCCACAAAGTGCTAATACCGACAGTCAAGCGAATACAGGGCAGGGTGGTAGAAAGAATATCCATCATGGTCACTCAGAATAGTGATCAACAAGAAATACAAAATTTCTTAAATCAGGAGTTGAAGGAATTAGGGAAAGTTGAGGGACTGTCAAAGGTGGGGATACATCGCATAACAATGAAGGATGATATCCCAATAAAACAAAGGTACTACCCGAAAAATCCAAAAATACAGGGAGAAATCAACACAAAGGTCGATGAACTGTTGACAATGGGATGCATCGAACCATCACAAAGCCCGTATAGCTCTCCCATAGTGATGGTGAGAAAGAAACAGACGGGCAAATGGAGATTATGCGTAGATTTTAGACAGATTAACGCAAAATCTATAAAAGATGCATATCCAATGCCACGCATCGATTACATCTTAAACCAACTACGTGAAGCGAAATTTATAAGCAGCCTAGACCTGAAGGACGGCTATTGGCAAATTCCAGTCGAAGAAAACAGCAGGCCAATGACAGCATTCACAGTCCCAGGGAAAGGTTTATTCCAATGGAAAGTGATGCCATTCGGGTTACACTCTGCATCAGCAACGTTCCAACGGGCACTGGACCAAGTCATCGGCCCAGAAATGATACCAAACGCGTTCGCCTATCAAGACGACATAGTGGTAGTAAGCAAAACAATCTCAGAACACATGGTTCACTTGCAAGAAGTGTTCAGTAGATTGAAAGAAGCAAACCTCAGAATAAATGCCGAAAAATGCCAATTTTTCAGAAAAGAGCTAAAGTTTCTAGGACACTTGGTAACAGAAAACGGTATTGCAACGGACCCAGACAAGGTGGCAGCAATAGCTCAACTGAAGCCGCCCACGTGCACAAAAGAATTACGGCAATATCTAGGGGTGGCCTCGTGGTACAGACGATTCGTACCAAATTTTGCTATGATAACACATCCGTTAAACGCGCTGCTCAAGAATAAAACCAAATGGCATTGGAGCGAAGAGCATCAAGCAGCATTCGAATCAGTAAAAGGAAAACTCACGAGTGACCCAGTATTGGCATGCCCAGACTTCACAAAAACGTTCGTACTCCAGACAGATGCAAGCAACACAGGATTAGGGGCCATACTAGTACAAAACACCGAGGAGGGGAAAGAGTGGTTTCATATCTGTCAAGAGAATTAAATCAAGCAGAGAAGAACTATTCGGCAACAGAAAAGGAATGCCTAGCAATAGTGTGGGCAGTACGCAAGCTGAGGCCTGATGGAAGAAAACCACACTTCCATAACGGCAGGGCATACAGGAAGCAGGCGAACGATTTCCAGAACTGCGGCAAGATATTATTGTCCAGGAATGCAACGAGATATCAGGAAATTCGTGGGAAAATGCACAACGTGTCAGCAATACAAACCCAACCAACAGCAAGCAGCAGGGAAAATGCTGACGCAAATACCTGATGAACCATGGGCCACTGTTTGTGCTGATTTCGTCGGACCACTACCACGGTCGAAACATGGAAACTCAATGTTACTGGTAATCATTGACCGATTTTCAAAATGGACAGAACTAATACCCATGCGAAAGGCAACCGCGGAGAATCTAATCAAGGCCTTTAGGGAAAGAATTCTGTCGAGATTTGGAGTTCCTAAAGTGGTAATAACTGACAATGGGGTACAATTTACTAGCAGAACATTTAAGAAAATGCTAGAGGAATGAGGATGCCAACACCAATTTACAGCACCATACACACCACAAGAAAACCCAACCGAAAGGGCAAACAGAACAGTGAAAACGATGATTGCTCAGTTTACCGGTGAAAATCAACGGAATTGGGATGAGAGCTGGCCGGAAATAACACTGGCCGTAAATACCAGTCAATCAGAGTCAACTGGATTTACGCCAGCATATGTGATACAAGGACGCGAACCTAGAATGCCAGGCGCAATATACGATAGTGTCACGACAGGCACAGGAAAACAAAGCGTACCACCAGAGGCAAAGGCAAAACAAGTGCAAGAGCTTTTCGAGCTGATAAGACGTAATCTGGAGACGGCGGCACAGGATCAGGCACGTCACTATAACCTAAGGAGGAGAGAGTGGAGACCAACAATTGGAACCACAGTATGGGCAAAAGAACACCATCTTTCGAATGCGGCCGAAGGATTTGCAGCAAAATTGGCACCAAGATTTGGAGGCCCTTATGAAGTAACAGGATTTTTGTCTCCAGTTATATGTAAATTACGGCACAAAGAAACAGGAAAAACCAGGCAAGCACATATCAGCCAGATGAAAGAGCAAATAAGTGAACAGACAGATGTCAATAAAATAGATGAACAATGAGTATGGACGAATCTGATGACATGGCAGCGAGAAATCTGCACAGACCGGCCGGCTGGGCAGAAATCTCAAAAACATGACACAGAGCCAAAAATCTCAAAGTGCATCAAAATCGTACAAAATAAAACAAAAGAATCACAAAGTGCATAAATAAGAACAAGCAGAACAGCAAAGTCGCAAACCGCATACCGGAACAAGATAAATATATGCGGACATCATATACATACAGTCAGGCAAATATGCATGAGCAAATAGAAAATAGCAAAAAAAGAAAAAAAAAAACAAGGATAAACAAAAAAACCAGAGGGCCGGGGCTAACTTCGACCGCGTCAAAGTTTGTATACCCTTGCAACTTTTTGGTAACTTTTTCCTTACCTATAGCCATCAAAGTGAAAAAACGTTTAAGCTAAAAGGGCTAATGTTTCCGAAAGAACGGCCTACAATCTTAGCATAGGAAATAACGAAGATATTGATCAAAGTCACTTTTGTATACCGATCGTTCCTATGGGAGCTATATGATATAGTTACCCGATCTTTATCAAATTTTGCACAGTCATTGACAGATATATTAAACTAACAAATGTTTAATTTGAAAGCAATCGCGTCAAAAGTAACGAAGTTATTGAGGAAAGTCACTGTTTTCGAAAGATAGTTGCTATGGGAGCTATATGATATAGTCACCCGATCTTGATCAAATTTGGCATAGTCGTTTATATGTGTAATTAACTCAACAATATTAAATTTCATGAGCATAGCTCAGAAAATAACGAAGTTATTAAGAAAAGTCACTGTTCGTGACTTTGCCATTTGTATGGGAGCTATATGATATAGTGATCCGATCCGGCTGAATCCGAGATATACAACGCCTGCAGTATATACAAGCCTACATGCAAAATTTCAACTCTGAAGCTCTTACGGTCTAGGAGGAGTTTGCGTTGATCCAGACGGACGGACAGACGGACAGACGGACGGACGGACGGACGGACGGACGGACGGACATGGCGATTTGAACTCGTCTCGTCGTGCTGATCAAGAATATATATACTTTATATGGTCAGAGATGCTTCCTTCTATGCGTTGCACACTTTTGACCAAAATTAATATACCCTTTTTGCAAGGGTATAAAAACGATCACACAATCAAAGAGAGCCAAAACCTACACATGCGCACGATAGTACACATGTAATAGTATGAGTGCACAAAGAGAAAATAAAAGGAAAGAGAGGGGAACACACATACACATGCGCATAAGAGTGAGCATGTAATCGTGCATCGCGACATACACACACATGCGCGCGTTAATACATTAGTATTAGTGGAGCATTGCAGGGGCATTAGAATATTCGGCATCGATAGTTAAAATAGAGAATCCAAAGTTTTGAATAACGGTAAAAAATTTGACAAATATCAAAGGTGCGAGGTTTCCTGCATGCAGAAATCCTAAGCAAGAGTCACTCAAAGTTTAACACTCAGCGAGTAAAGCCAAAAAAAAAAAACCCAATTATGAATGCGTTTAACGTAAATTTTGGCCAGGATGAAGGCGTAGTTCGACGAGGTACGGCACCGCGGGCCAATATGGAACGCGGTGACTGGAACGGGTCCGATGAGGAGTCCGACGACGATGAGCCGGATATGATAGATCCGGCAATCGCCGCCTCATCGGACGAGGAGAACGATGAGGACGTAGATGACAGCGGCTACGGATCTGAGGAGAGCGAAGACGAGTCGGCGATAAACCAGGGCCACCAGGAGGAGGAGAGTGATGAGGAAATATGGAGGGAACTAGACGAGGCGATACGCATGATGGACGACGAAGAGGCGAGAGATGCGAGCAGCGGCCGGAGTAGCCCAGAAGAGTATGCGCCGTGGGAGCAAAATGAGATCTATGAGCCTCCGGCAAGATTGTGGGAGCCAGCGCGGCCACCAACGCCGTTTCGTATGGTGGACTCAATGTCAGAGGCCAGCGAAACGGCGGAGATGGCCGTGGCTGATGAAGGTGCGGCTGATGGAGTAGCCAGCCCACCTCCACTCGAGCCAGAGGGGACGGATTGGGAGGCAGAAGGATCGACGTCGGAGAACCAGCAGTGGATGGAATAGTGGTCGGAGCAGATGAGGCAGCAGGAAGAGGCGGAGCGAGAGCTGCTGAGGTGGGAAAGGGCCCAACAGGAGGAGGAGCGGCTGAAACGGGCAAGAGAACGGCTGGCGATGGCAATGCTGCAACAACAACAGCAGCAACAATTGCAGCATCAGCAACAGCAACAGCAGCAACGAATGCAACAGCAACAGCAACAGCAGCAACAATTGCAGCAACAGCAGCAACAATTGCAGCAACAGCAACAGCAACAGCAGCAACAATTGCAACAACAGCAGCAACAACTGCAGCAACAGCAACAGCAACAGCAGCAACAAATGCAACTGCAACAACAACAGCAGCCACAATGGCAGCAACAGCAACAGCAGCTGCAGCTCGAATACCGAGAGTGCCCGTGGGTGTGGCCAAGATCGGCATTGAGTAGACAAATGTCTGCGCCCACGGGGCACAATGACAGTGCTCGGCCCATATTGGCCAGGCAAAACTCATGCCCAGTGCCATACGGGCATGAGAGATATGAGGCGGTGGAGGAGAGAGATTGGCCGGAGATGGTGGCGGATATCGTGGGCCAAATGGTGCGACAGGAAGGGCCGAGGAGAGTTAGAATAGTATGGGCGGGACAAAATAGGTATAGGATTAGGATAGCTCAGGGGGTAGTTCGAGTATATAGAGAAAGGAGAACATAATAAGTAGAATAAGTAGGCGTAATGAGAATAGAATAAGTAGGATATTTAAATGTAAGTTAAGTATAAGAAAAGATGCGGAACGGGCCAAAAATGAAAAAAAAACAATGAAAAGATGCCCTAATCCGCCAGCATCTAACGAAAAGATACTCAGTAATCGCCAACATTAGAAGATGCCAAATGGCCAATAAAAGATGCGAGCTGAGTCCAAAAGAAAAAAAACCCCAAAAACAAGCAAAACACATGCAAAATAAAAAAAAAAAAACTACAAAGGCAAAGCATAAAAATGCACAAGTACGAAAATGAAAAATACACACGCAGAAAACAAACACAATAAACACATGCAGAAAACAAACAAGGTACAAGGGACAGGGGAGGGCAAATCCCTCCCGAAGAAGGGGGGGAGTGTGAGGAACATTATATACACAAGAATAATGTCCCACACAACAAACAAGCTACAACAAACAAGATACAAAGCCACAACACATAAGATACAACAAACAGCCAGATACAAACGCAGCCAAGAACTACTCCTACAGTTGACCAAGCCAGCGGACGAAGCAACTGTTAAACTGCAGCAGGCAGTGAAGCAGGCACTTGGAGACACCGCTGATGTCAAGGCGATCAGCGATAAGGCCATGGTCGAAATAAAGGATCTTGCAGAATTCCACACTGCAGATGATCTTCTGCTCGCCGTCCTGGAACTGATCGACGAGGATCTGCCGGCAGAATGTCACCCAAAGATGCGGAAAGCGTACAGCGGTACACAGACCGCAACAATGATGGTGAACCCGAATCTGGCGAACAAGCTGCTGCAGGCGGGCAAAATACGAGTAGGCATGTGCATATGCCGAGTACGCCTGAAGACTGAGCCGAGACGGTGCTACAAGTGTCTGGACTTTGGGCACACAGCAGCTCGGTGCAGAAGCAAGCACGACGCATCCAAGCTATGCTTCAACTGCGGTAGCAAGGATCACGCTTCAAAGCAATGTGACCAGAAGGCAGCGTGCATACTTTGCACACGACATAAGCGGAGCAATACGGCGCACAACACGCTCAGCAGAGCTTGCCCGTTGTTTGTAGAGGCTGGCAGGAACAGGAAGGATTAAGTTTCTACAGCTTAATCTAAACCACTGCCGGTCGGCACAGGACCTCTTAAAACAAACTGTGCGGGACCTGAAAGTAGATCTATCAATCTTGTGCGAGCCATATTCCCATATACAGGACCACAGCTGGACGCAAAACCACCGTTATGGCGCGGCAATTTGGAGCGACAGCAGGACACATCTGGAGAATCAGCACAGCGCGGACGGATATGTAAGGGCGAGGTACAATGGAGTATATGTCTACAGCTGCTACATAGCACCGAGCAAACACATCGACGAATTCTGCAGCATACTGGATGGATTAGTGGAGGACGCCAGAACCCACACGCCAACCATCATAGCCGGCGACTTCAATGCATGGGCAACGGAATGGGGTAGCCAAAGGACCACTAGAAGGTGCAGGGCCCTGCTGGACGCTTTTGCCACACTCAACATCAGTCTGCTCAACGTAGGCAACACCCACACCTACAATAAGGCTGGCAGAGGCTCCGTGATCGACCTCACGTTTGCTAGCCCTTGCCTAGCCCGCAGCGCGCAGTGGGCAGTTTCGGATATATACACGCACAGCGACCACTTCGCCATTGTGTGCTCTATCAAGAGTTGTCCACCTGCACACACACCAACGATGTTCTACAGCTGGGCCCCAAGCACGCTGAGCGAAGAAGCGTTATTCACCATGATGACCCAAGTGACAAGGAGCAGCAGCACGGACGCGGACACCCAGGCCAACCACATGGGCGACATTCTTCGCAGAGCATGTGATGCAGCCATGATACGCAAACGGCATGGACTCAACAAATGTAAGCCAGTACATTGGTGGAATGCCAGGATTGCGGATGCCAGGAGGCAATGTCATCAGGCCAGACGACGACAGCAACGTGCCCGCAGAATGCCCACGTTTCCGGAGCTGCTTGCAGACTACAAGCGGAAAAGAGCCAACCTAAATATGGAGATCAAGAGAAGTAAAGCGGACTGCTGGAAGAAGCTGTGCGCAGATGCAGATGCGCAGCCACATGGGACTGCCTATAAACTGGATCCAACCAAGTTGGGTCACATTGTAGCAACGCTATTCCCTTCAAGGCCGACGAGGAACTTAGCAGCGAGCGGAACACCATGTGCACCGATATTCACAGATGTTGGTGAAGTCGTGGAAGCAGGGAAGAGGATAAACGTACATAAGGCCCCGGGCCCGGACGGGGTCCCGGCTCTTGTAATCAAACTGCTAGTTTGCAAGCACGCGTCGACGTTTGTGGAACTTTTCAACACATGCATGCTGCAACGGGAGTTCCCTACGAGGTGGAAGCTACAAAGGTTGGTCCTGCTTCCCAAAGGTGATAAAATAGATGACCCATCTGCATACAGACCCCTGTGTATGCTTGATGTGATTGGGAAACTTTTTGAGCGCATCATTTGCAACAGACTGGAGAAGGAACTGGAGCAACGTCATGGACTGTCGGACTGGCAGTTCGGATTCAGGAGGAAACGCAGCACCATCAACGCCATCAGTTCGGTGGTAGAGATAGCCGCTAAAGCCATCGAAGGGCAACGCTGGAAAGGCGGCAACAAAAAATACTGCCTTATATCAACGTTGGATGTACGGAATGCTTTTAATTCGGCCAGCTGGGACTCCATTATCGCGTCCCTAGAGCGATTAAACATATCTGAGTACATCATTAACCTGATATGCAGCTATTTCCGGGATCGGGTGCTACTCTACGACAAAGCAGCTGGTCCACGGAAACACACCATCACAGGCGGAGTACCCCAAGGATCAGTGATCGGGCCAACATTGTGGAATGTCATGTATGACACTGTCCTGCGATTGGACATGCCAACTGACACTCGCATAGTGGGATTCGCGGACGACATTGCCATCGTCACTGTGGCCAAGGATATCCAGCAAGCGGAAGAAAACACCAATGCAGCAGTGTTCAGGATTCTGGAATGGAGGCAAACTCACTATCCATAGCCGCACACAAAACCGAGGCCGTGCTCATAAGCAGCAGGAAAAAAGTGGAAACAGCCAGGATCGAAGTCGCCGGATGCTCAATAACATCAAAGCCTGCCATTAAATACCTTGGAGTCATGATGGACCATAGGCTAACATTCAAAGCCCACCTGCAGTATACCGCAGATAAAGCTGCGAAGGCCACGTCAGCTATAACTCGGCTCATGGCTAACGTCGGCGGCCCCAAGCAACGGAGCAGATGGCTCATCTCGACGGTGGTAAGGTCCATCATCCTATATGCCGCCGCCATATGGGCACCAGCGATGTCATCCCCCACCTACAGCCGGGACTGCAGATCGTCGTACCGAACATGCGCGCTCAGGACCATATGCGCGTTTAGGACAGTCTCCGAAGATGCCGCCTTGGTGCTGTCTGATATGACCCCACTAGACCTCTTGGCTAACGAGGCTAGAAATAGAGATCCGCCGCCAGTTAGAAGAGAGACGACTCTGACTAACTGGCAACGCAGATGGCGTGACTCAAACCATGGGAGCTGGACAAGGCGCCTTCTCCCCGACATTCGGCCATGGCTTAATCGCAAACATGGCCAGACTGACTTCTATCTGACACAGTTACCGACGGGACATGGATGCTTTAAATCCTACTTGCATAGGTTTAAACATGAGACGGATCCCTTTTGCACACACTGTGCGGGGAATATAGAAGACGCAGAACACGTCCTGTTTGTCTGTCCTAGATATTCTGCTGAACGGGAAGAGCTAAGCCTAGGCATTGGGAGGCCATTTATAGTCAACGACTTTATGGATATCCTACTTAGCTCGCAAAACAATTGGCTAGCTGTTAGCCACATGGCAGCAGTCATCATGCAATCCTTGCGTCGCGCTGAACGTCAGCGTAACCAAAACTCCAGTTCTAGGTAAACTCTAGACGAGGCATATGTGCCATCTCCCCCTCGTGAAGTAGTACTTCAGCGTTGGTTCCGCGAGAGGGATACGGAGCATAGGGTAGGTTTTAGTGCGGTGCGGTGACCACTAACCAAGGTCGATACCAAGTCCCACACTTCGGCTTTCAATGCTTTCCCCCCTATTTATAAAAAAAAAAAAAAAAAAAGCCAAGACACAAACTAAAGTATAAGAGTGAAATCGGATGTAAATGATCAAATAAACAAGGCCAGCCGAACATTGCCGATCGAACCCCACGCAACCGCTGGCGATTTTCGTACAAGCGGGAAGATGCGTGGGAGACATAATGCGATAAGTTCGGTCGTATAAGAGCCAATGCAAGAGGCCGGTCGAACATGGCCGATCGGACCCCACGCAACCGCTGGCGATTTCGTACAAGCGGGAAGATGCGTGGGAAACATAATACGATAAGTTCGGTCGTATAAGAGCCAATGAAAGAGGCCGGTCGAACATGGCCGATCGAACCCCACGCAACCGCTGGCGATTTCGTACAAGCGGGAAGATGCGTGGGAAACATAATGAGTATTAGTGGCTGTATAAGAGTAAATGAAACCGGGCTTGAGGGCATAATTGCATGCAAAAATAGGGCATTGGCCTCATTAGATAAATTAAGAGCATGGAGAGGCAAATGTAAATGCATGCATTAGCGTACATACACGCACGTCACACGTACACTATGCGTGAGTGACGGCATGAGAGAATACCGGTGGCCAATGGGCCGCGCGATGCCTACGTCACGCTCATGAGAGCGAAAGCAGTTAGAATGCGAGCACCAAAAGAATTTCGGGAGCGAGAGAAAGCAAAAGTGAGGGCCAAGCAAGCCCGAAAGACGGGTGCGGAGGACGCTTGGTACCGAAACGAAACCAAGTGAGGGCTATGCTTGTGAATCGGGGAGTAGGGGGGAAAGCAAAGATGCGAGAAGCAATGATGGTTTATGGAGGTGTGAGGGGAATGGAATGGGGAGGGATGAGGCCATGGGGAAGCTCTCTATCTGATGGATGCGAGATGCATATGAAAGTGTATTTGCATGGGGATTTAAATAATACAATATATTAAATTAATCAGGCTATTTATGTTCAAATGATAATTTTAGTTAATACAATTAGTATATATGTATGTAAATATCAATATTGAGCAAATATGGGTGAAATTGGGTATGACGAGTGAATCAAAGGGAGCGACGGGCGACGGCAGCGCTGGCAGAGAAAGCAGAGAGAGTCAACGGGATATGAAGGGTGGCCAATAGAAAGGCGACGCCAATGCGTGAAAGTGATGGAAGCACGTAGATACAAGGGAGCTAGACAAGGACAAGGAAATAAATGGGCGCTCAGCCACAAAGAAAGTGGACATATGCGCAAAGGATTTACGGGACTTTCACCACGCATAGCAACAAGTGGATGCGTGGGTGAAAGCAGAGGGCCGATGGAAATGTACCAGCTGTATAGCGGTACTACACCAAGATATTCCTGAGGCCGTGGGAATTGCCTATATAAAGGCAACGCCATCAAGCAGAATCATCAAGTCATCAAGACGTGATCAAGCAACAAGTAATTAAGGCCTTACGAGTAACCTTAAGAAACTTAGCAAGGAAACACAAGGAGCAGCAGAAAACTAAGAACTATACAGGCCTTACGAGTAACCTGTACAGTTCCACTTGATAGCAACAAGTCCTTAAATAAGGATAATAAACACCGTACCCAAGCTAGAGTAAATTTGAGAGAAGCCAAGCAATCTCCAGGAGTACCCAAGGTCAGTGGAAGGCACGAGGATATATCCTACTGCCGAAATTCCAGGATCTATATATCCTGACGAGTACCAATTTCTGAGGAACATCCTGCTTCGTGATAACAGCTACGGGATTCATCCCAGAGCCTTAAAGCAAAAGCATTCTCAACGAACTCAGCGAAAAGGGTGCAGAGGTGTGTAGCGCAAATCAAGCACACGATACGGATCGAGACAGTAACCAGCAACGGCTATAGGAGCAAGAGGAAGACGAGAAGGGTCGACGAGGGATTCGAAGTGACTCACCAACGCTGCCCAAGCCCAGAACTACCATCGAGAAACCGTCGTATCCAACCGAGCCCACCAACGATTTGACTAACATACAATTAAGCATTAACAACTGAAATCAAACGTGTTTTAATTTCACCGGGGCACAAAATAAATTTGTTGTGCCGAACCTAGCCCAAGAGATATCGTAAATATCCCGAAGGACAAAAAAGGATCGTTACATCATTTATAATGGAATTTTTATATTCTGTTCCCATGTCCGTAATGAACGTCTTCATTGGACCGTACTTCAGAATAAAAGATTCGACTATGTCTTTTGCCACAGTTGTTGCACTTTTGTTTGCCACAGGAATTGCTACTAAATACTTTGTCAGGTCACATATTAATGTGATTGCGTATTCATTCCCATTTTCCGAACGTGGTAGTGGACCAATTGTGTCCACTATCACTCTGTCAAAAGCATATTGTTGAGTTTCGGTTATAATCATAGGTGATCGTGTATGATTCGTCGTTTTCGACGTCAGGCATTTTGGACATTTATTAATGTACTTTTTTACATATTTAGTCATGTTTTTCCAATAGTCATGTTTATCGTCTCTTTATTTTTGCAATTGTTTTATTTATGCCTGTATGACCTCCTTGAATTGGATCTTCATGGAATGTAGACAATATAGCTTCTTTTTCTTCATCGTTTTGGATGAGGGTCACCGGCGTGAGTAGCGCTACTCTTAAAAATTGTAAAATTTGATTACCCATATTTTTGAAAGATTCTATTGAAATAGTTTCAAAGATCTTTTCGCTCGGTGCCACTTTGACTTTGGTGATCTAAGTATACCGGCTTCTTTTTCGAGCCTTTGAAAAAACTGACCTAAGTCGAGAATTCCATTGGTATAGATATCGCAAATGTCAATTCTTGCTATAACTTTCTTGCCATGTTTGAATGTGGTCGAGGAATCAGTTATTCGCAAGGTCACTACTTTTCGTACTTCGTCATTTACAATAACGTCAAATACGTTGGGCTTGGAAGCTTTTTCAAGATTTTGCCTTGGCAATAGTTCTTGTTTATTTTCTGCGCAGAAATTGTTTTGTCTACTTTGGTACCTGGTAGTGACTTTCAGGATTCTTTTGCTCATGTCAATTAGATCGGATATTGTTATCCTTGATAGGGCGTCTGCCACAAAGTTATCTTTACCTCTTAAATACTCTACTGTAAAGTCGTACTCTTCCAATTCCAGCCGCATGCGTGTCAGTTTTGAACTCGGGTTGACCATGGAGAACAAATATGTTAATGGTCTATGGTCTGTTCGCACTGTGAAATGTTTTCCATATATATATGGTCGAAAATATGTTATTGCCCAGTGTATTGCTGCTAGCTCTTGTTCTGTAGTACTCTTGTTGCTTTCACCTTTAGTGAATGCTCTTGATGCATATGAAACTGGAAGCTGGAGTCCATTATTGTTTTGTGTTAAAACTGCTCCACATGCTTGTTTGCTTGCATCTGTGATTATGCAAAATTCTTTGCTAAAATCCAGGTACTGCAATAGATTAGGTTGAACGAGCTTTTCTTTTAAGTATTGGAATGCATTTTCGCATTCTGCTGTCCATTCGAATGGAACATTCTTTTTACATAATCTTGTTATGTGCCGGGAATATTCGGCGAAATTTTTTATGAAACGTCTATAGTAATTGCAAAATGCAACGAAACGTCTAGCACTATCTGCATCATGTGGGACTGGATAATTCTTGATGACGTCAAATTTTGTGTCGTCCGGCAAGATTCCTTTATTTGTGCATTTGTGACCTAGGAATGTCACCTCATGCATAAAGAATGAGCATTTTTCTGGATGCAGTTTTAGATTATTTTTTCTGCAGAGTTTAAAAACATCTACTAAATTTTTAATCATATGTTGTTCAGAACAACCAATAACGATTAAATCATCCATATAGAGGAAAGCTTGACTTGGCTCAAGCCCCGAGAATGCTATTGTCATCATTCTCTGAAATGAATTAGGTGCTATTTTTAGACCGAAAGGTAATCGTGCAAAACGATATGAGCCATTGCTCGTTGAAAAAGAAAAAGATGAAATCCTGACATTAAGTCAAGGCAAGAAAAATATTTTGCTCTTCCCAATTGATCAAGAATATCATCAATTCTGGGGAGCGGAAACTTATCTGACAGCAATTTTTTGTTTATTTGACGATAGTCAATTACTAATCGCCAGTTTTTTTCTTTAGATCCCGAAAGTGTTTTCTTTGGGACTAGCAAGAGTGGGCTATTATAAGGCGAAACAGATGGTTCAACAATACCCTGTTCGATTAACTTTCCAACTTGTCGCTGGATCTCGATTAGTTGGCTATGCGGACTCCGGTAATTTTTCACATATACCGGTTCATCATCCTTAAGTCTTAATTTTTGTTTATAAAAATTATTTGTTGTGATCGGTTCGGTGTCAAGTCCGAACACCTCACTATACTCAGTGCATAACTTTTCGAGTTTGTCTTTGAATAGTATTGGGAAATTTTTCTTCAATTTATGAATTACAGATTCTTTTCTTATATCTTTGGTGTTTTGAACTATATCATAGTTCGAAAGTGATTCAAATTTTATATTGTTAACGCCTACTATTTAGCATTTATCTGTGGTATTTAAGAATCGGACAAAAGTACTTTGGGCTGTTGCAATAGTGTTTGCAACATAAACGCCCGGTTTAATTTCCTGATTCGGAATTAAAATGTTATCTTCTGCTGAAGATAGTTCTATTTTGCGTACCACTTGGGATCTTGCCGGTAGAAGTGTTGAGTTATTACCAGAATTGAATGTTATTGGAACATAAATTGGGTACGTTAAATTTGGTGGTCTAATTATTAACCAATCCTCGGAACTATTGTAATCTAATTGGCAATTAAATCTTTTCATGAAATCTAGTCCTATTATTCCATCGCAGGGGATTGCGAAATCTTCATGAAGTATATGAAATTTATATGGAATAATGTATTTGTCTGTTTGTAGCTCAATTGAGGCTAGTCCTTTGGATTTTATTACTCCTTCTCCTATGCCTCGAATGTCTACAGTTTTGATTACTTGGATGTCGTAAAATACATCAGAATTTTCTTTTATTATTGAAATGTCTGCACCGGTATCAATTAAGAATGTTATTTTCTTATTTGTTTTAACATTCTTAAATGATACGAAATTATTAAGACTTAAGTTAATGGAATAGACTTTATTTTTTAATTTTGAGCATTTGGAGGATCTTGTCCGTTTCCCTGGTCGCTTTGGGTAATTCGGACATTTGTGTTGTTGTAACCATTCGGTTGGTTATTTGTATTTTGTCTATTATTATTGTGTCCACCTCCACGGCCGCCTCTTTGGTAGCGTGAATAATTTCGGCCTCGTTGGTCTCTGTGGGCATCATTATTTCTCCAATTCGAGTTGTTATTGTTCCAATTCGAGTTGTTTCTCCAGTTACCATTATTGTTATAGCGGCGTCTGCCGCGGTCATTATGCTGGCCATAAAAAATGGTATTATTTTGGAAACTTCCTGAGCCCGACTCTACTGAAAGAGTGGTAAATCTGGTGATTGCTTCTTTAGCTGATTGAAAGTGTCCTGATTCCATTAATAATTGGACTCTTGGACTTTTGGTATGACCTACCAAAGCATTTACCGCCACTTTGGTGGTGTATTTTATTGCTTGTTCAGTTGGAAGACCATCCGAAATATAAGCGCCTTTAAGGGCATCGGTCAACTCAGTAATTTCGTTTGTGTATGAAACACAGTTATTGGGGTTTCTCTGCAGATTTTTAATTTTTGCTGTTAAAAGATCTACTGAGTCACCCTTGAAGATTGTTGATAGTCTTTGTATAACTTCATCAATCGTTTTTTCTGAGCTTAGGCTATTAGCCGCTTGACCTTTTAATTTTGATTTTATGAGTTGGATGGCTACCGCTTCGTGCGGTTCTTTTATGGTGTCAAGAACACGAAGCGCTCCAATGAAACCTGGTAGACTTTTACTATCACCATCGAAGTTTGGTATCAGCTTGGGTGCTGTATTTATGAATTCTACCCTCGTTTGTGCCATTTTGTTATTTTCTTTGGGAATTGTTGGTTTATTACGACTTATCACTGATGGTTCTTCTTGACTTATTTCTTCATCAGCCATTAGTTGCGTTTTTTCTTCCAGTACTATTGAAGTTTCCAAATCAGATGTTTGTTTGAATTCAATATTGTGTCTGTTTAGCACAGTTATTGCTTTTTGTTTGCAATCACTGTAGAACGCATTTGCGGCTGTTTTTTGCCATGTCTTTAGTTTGCTATAGTGTTCATGTAATACCGCTCTAATAGCTTGAAGATTCTCGGTTATTATCTTCGTGTGTTTGGTTACTGTGTCTTGGGATGTTTCTCTATTCTGCGAGAGACACTTACAAGATTTAGTTAATTCTTGTGCGTGTATTCTAGCTTTTTCTATTATATCATCCCAAGTAACCATAGTTTGTTAAGATTAATTTCTATTTCTATTTTGGATTCTAGAGAACCCATTTTACTAAACAAAAAAGGAATTTGTCGTTTAGACCTGTTGTTAATTTAAGAAAAAGATTTTGAAAATGTGTAATGTTTTACTATTCTATGTCTATTATTTCTATATCTGAGTCTGTTAAATCTATTGGTTCTACACTCGATTCTGATATGTTTATCAGCGCAATTGAGTCCTTGAAAAGTTCGTGGACCCATCCGGGCACGTCTTTTCTTAAAGGAGTCTTAGCTAATAATCTACTATAAGCTACTTTTATGGATTTTTCCATGAGATCTACAATGTTTTTTTGAAATTTGTAGTTGTGGGCTATCCAATACCTTATTTCCTTGTATTTGTGATTTGTTTCACCTGATTGTATCAGGAAATCAAGGAAAGGTAAATATTTTTGGAGCTTTTTTGTTTCTGCTTTATCCATATTCTACACTAACTGCCTAAGCCTATTTAACTGATTATGGATTTATTTAGTTCTTTACTGCTTTCGTTCCTCCATTAGGTAGAAACGCAGTGTGCCTGCTGCGTTTGAAAAACAGCATACATATGGTAGAATGAAACTCATCTGTACCCTAGTGCCTCCTTTGACTGGGAAATCTTCGCCCGTTATATCAAGGTAAGCTAACCTAATTTGTACTAAGTTTATGGAGCGTTGAGGTGAGGTACTTGGACTATGCTAGGGTGCCTGTTGTTTATTTTTTCAAAGTACCTGCACAATGGGTCATTTTTAAAAATTTTTTTATATATATATATTTAATCTTTTGTTAAAAAGTTTTTGATTTAAAATTGCTTGTGTGCATATGTATTTTTAGATCTTATCTAGATCATTAGCTTGGCTTAGAGCTCTTTTTGTTACACATTTATTGTGTAATAGGTAAGCCTTATATAATACATATGCGCACAATATTATGACAATTATTAATAGTAGTATGTTCGTTAATCTCATATCAGCATTTGATGATTCAATTTTATTTATGACATTCGCAGTGGAGTCCACTGATTTTGTTTCGATGAACCCCATTGTGGGTATATCGGATATGTCATCAAATTTACTTATGCTATTATCGAAAATACGTATGGGATTTTTGTTTTTATTTATTACAAGTGTGCAAAATATGAAATAAAGTTCATAAAGACAGGTTAAAAACTTTTGTTTAGCAATTACTTTAATTTTATTAATAAAATTGTTATAGATTCATGCATATTTTTTTTTTATTTAAATTATTTGTGAAGAGAAAAAAAAATAAGAGAGAAATAAAATTTATCTCAACTGTGTCTTGCACAGCGAGCCGGAGACGTGGAAAAATTATAGAGAATGTGGTTGGATCACAATTCAGGTATACATTTCATTTGTTTTATTTTTTAAAAAAAAAAAATTCTCCAACCACATTGTTAATAATAGCCTAGCAGTGAGTTAGTAGTTCGCAAATTGCACTTTCGTGCTCCAACTTGCTATTAAGCTTATAATTAGAATTATATATAGAATTAAGGCTTGCGCATTTCTGCGGCCCCCTTGCGTTTCTTTGCTCTTTGGCGAAGTTCAGCTTTCAGGATGTCAATACGCTCTATGCAGCGTTGTCGGTCTTCCTCCGTCTTCAGAGTGGCCAGTAAGTCTACTTCCAGCCTCTTCTGCTGGAGTAGCTTGTGTATTTGGCCTCCTCTTTTGGTCTTCTTTGGCTCTGGCTTTGTAGATTTTGTGTTGCGGGCCCGGTACTCAGCTATTGTGAGTGGGCGCGGTCCATCGTTGGGATACAGCTCTAACGCTTCCTCTAGCGTCGGTGCATCCCTTTGCTCGATAGGAGCAGATTCCGCAAAGGGAATATCTTCACTGTTCATTCGTGTTCCTTGTTGGTTGATTGGTCGGTTTCGAACGCCACTGCCGAAAAGATGGATACTTGACGGGGGGCGGGAATTCGTTGTTTTTTGTGTGTGTGTGTCTTTGTTGTTTTTCTTGCTTAAAACGTTCAATTGAATTCTTTGTTTTTTTATAAAGATTGTTGGTTTAAAACCGGGTGGGGGGAGAGCTGGAACTGGAACTGGAGCTTGGAGCTTGAGCTTTGAATTAACGTTTTTTGCCAGGGTTGCCAGACTGCTTGCTGCTGCTGCTAATGCTGCTCTCTATCGCTAAAGTAGTTGCAACACATTGTGAGACATTGTTTTATGCTTTTTTTTTTGTTTGTTTTGTTGAAATTTTTTTGGTTTTTTTTTTATTGTTGCTGTTGTTAGCATGAAGAGTCCTTGTAGGTCCTTTAGAGTCCTGTCACGGTCGCCATGTAATGACCGGGTTCCATTTAAGAAGAAATGATATTATTGAGGACGGACACGTCAGTGTCCGTTGATTCTAGTTTTCAGATTGATTCTTTATTCCAAATTATTATTTTGCTTAAGCTAAGTTTACATATATATTCTTATGCTGCGCCTTATGCGACAGCTACAAAAGAGAGGGAGAGTGTCAGTACATACATACATATTGTTGGAGCGCATGCATCAAAGTGCTTGGTCAGCGTTCCCACGCTGGCCTGGCTCTAGCTCATGTTACGCTTGTGCATACATTGCTTATGTGAATATATGTATGTGCATATACAAATGCACATACATATATGATCATGCTTAGCTGTAGATTTATGTGAATATGTTTATGTACATACATCAATGTATATATATATAAACATATTCAAGTGCAAAATTATATTTTAATGCGTATATGTTTAATTGTTTATACTTGCAACAGGGTGTTACAAGTTGAGCTCATTGTACTGAATGATTATTTGTATGAATATACTACAAAGATATATTTTTTTACTTGATCCTTAGAATAAGAAGTAAATGCACGAATATCCAAGTAAATGGTGGAAAGGTTTATCTTGAATAGGTCCAAATATGTAATAATTGGGAAGTAACCCCAAAAGCTTTCCTAAGTTGTTATGGTAACAATGGAATAAGTGTTTAATTCGATTTTTTAAAGAACGTGCTTTATCCTCATGAATCGAATAAATCTGGTCTTGCGGGTATTGTGGCGCCACTTAAAAGCCATTCCCTCAATATTCCACTTTAAATACAACTAGATTATAGACTATAATCAGTATTTTACTCTTAACCATTCATAGAAATAAAATTAAGACATAATATATTAGACTTATATATAATATTAAAATATAATTCAGACATAATATATTAGACTTAAATATAATATTTAATGGAATCACATCTAAAAGATGTTAACAGATAGATTATTATGAAATACTAGCAAACCCGGCGAACTTCGTAACGCCTAACAGTCAAAGAATTTCGTGTTACCTTTTAGCTTGAAACTTGCCATTTAAAATGGTGGCCTCAATCACGTTCTTCATTAATTTTTAATAACCAATCGTGTGCCATTGCACAGCCGTGGTGGGTTCAAGTTACGGAGCAAAATCACCGGAGATCCTACTTTCAATTGTAAGTGGTGCGGTGGCATGCCTGGCAAATACAAGGAATTCAAAAATTCTACTTGGTAATTTACAGCTTCGATAGTATTGCAAACTGTATCAACAGATTCGTATGACACAGAGTTTGTTGGCAACAATTGTTGTATCTTGAAATTTAATCCATGAACGTCCACATTTTTCGCTGCTAAAATGGCTCTTTCTGCCAGCCACTCAAGATTTATATATTGTGTGTGTACATCGGGAAATATACAGTCGATGAGAACATCTTGCGAGTGGACGATCGTGCAAAAACCGGTTGGTAATTTTATTGATCCAGTATTTTCATGTACGGCAACTTTTCCATTGCCAATATCTAATAGCTGTTTCGAAAAAGTTTCGGCGGATGGATCCTGAAGCGTTTGAACGCGCATGTTCACATGCCCTGTCATGACGATGTATTGCACTTTGTCCAGGTAATAACGATGTAATTTCCTACCATTTTGGATTACATGTAAAAGTAATAAAAAAGCAAGGTCGTCCATATTATCCATATTATATCAATAGCATCCTGTATGTATTCTTGCTTGTGACGTGGACTACCTATGTACGATGATGGTAGGATGACAGAGTTACCGATTTCGGCAGTATCAGCGTTGCTGGCAATAGCATCTCGCAAGTGAATGTATTCTTCCGCACGCAGCTTCTGTTGGTTAAATCGCAAGTATCGTAGTCGTTCAATCTCTATCTTGACGTACATATCGACCATAAATTGTTGGCAAAGCTCACGACATCGTAGAATGATATTATCCTGACCACGTCTAATCATCAACCGAAACGAATAGAAATCCTTTGAGCTAATATTCTTGTTTGTTTCGGTTCCTATAATAGTATATCCATGTATTAATTGAAGAGTTTTCATATTCTTAATGAATGAATTACCTGTTACCGGATCTCGTTGCTTAAGGTTTATGCAATATCCGTCTTGTCCCTTCCAAAAAATGAGTGGATATTGGAGAGCATCATATAAACGATGGGTATCAGGAATGGACTGAAGAGAATTATTTCTTCTTCGAATCACGATTTGTCGCGTAGCTGTATGGTCGCCAACCATGATTCCAGCCACGTCGTCAACAACAGGTGCGTTGAATCGACGTATATGCCCTCCAGCTGGTGTTCTATCAGGATTGATGAAAATAGCGCGATTGTCACTTTGTAGCTTATGCATATGTGATTTGAATAATTTCAACAATTCGTTGTGCTCATTTAACAGAGCGTCCAGCTCGCTGACAATGCGCGTTGCAAATGGTGAATTGAGGTGATTATAGTTGCAACGTGTATTCACGCGATTGGCGAGTGCCCGTTCGGAGTCCTCGCCACCCATAAAGTAAATTTGTAAAAATTTATAAGGTTCGTTTGGCATTGGTAGTAATGAGCCGACTTTGTGGTAAATTTGGACTTTGATTTTGAATGTGGAATTAAATTGTTGACCATTTGCAGCAGTATTTTTAACTATTTCCGTTGCTCCGAACGATGTCATTTGAAAACATGAATTGAATTGCCGAATTGAACGCAAGAACAGCGAAGAATTTGGATCAGTACCAATAAGGAGGCCGTGCAATGGTTCCGGCGGTGTTTCAATTTCTGGAAGTTTCACTTTTCCTGATGAGCAACACATCCCAATTGGCTCATTTTTAAATTTAAGGGCTTGACAGTGCGGGCATTCCTTGTCCAATGTACCAATTACCACTTTGGAATGAGCGTAATATTCAACATCAGGCTCATACTGAAATGCTAGTCGAAGAAATGAATGTGATGTAAATGCTCGAAGTACTTGTTGATGTTGGTCAATCCCTCTACGTCTGTTGGCTACGAATCTGCGCGCTTCTCTTCGTTCCAATTGTCTTTGTTGGTTTCGCTCATCTCGTAACTGGGCCATTCTTACACGGACATCTGCATTACTTTGTTGCCTTTCTGCATCTGATCTTATTGCTCTTCTATCTTGCATGCCTCTAGATCTGTTTGTTTGACGACTCAAATTAGCCCCCCTGCGTGTTCGTGGCATTGTTGTAATAAATAAAGTTGGAAAACTGATTGGTGTATAACGTGTAATATTTTCTTGATCAATAATTAGCGCAGCGAGTTCGGTCGCACTCGAGATGTAACAACGACTGAACTCGAGACGCACAATTCTTGTGCGCGCCTTCCACCGAACCACACTCGGCGACAGCGACAGAACGCTTGTCCTGAAGTTAAAAGAAAATCAAATCAGAAGATCAGATTCAACTGTTTGTTCCGAAAAAAAACTGGAAAATTAAATTTTTGTATACGGAAATCCCCAAGCGAAGCCGTGTGAACTCAACAGTGTACATCACCTTACTGAAATCTAGAAAGTCTCAACGTTGTATATGGTTTTTCACGGCCTGTTTCGATTGGAAGATTTAAATTATTTTTGTTGAATTTCATCTCTTATCAAGTAGGCCGTGTGTCTAATTTCACTCGTATAAAACACAGGGTAGTTCAGATATCCAGCACAGTTAGTCAGTTTTAATCGTGAGCTCGTTATTATTTGGGTATAAAAAATAGATGTTGGCCTATTCTCAGTCCTACACGATCTGCATAAAAAATTTCGTGAGAATCGGTCGAGCCGTTTCGAAGTAGTTTTGTAACAAACACTACACACTCGAGAATTTTATATATATAGATATAAAAATCAAAATTATAATAAAAATAATACTACTCGCAAGCCATATAATGACAAATACAAACATAATAATATAAAATGTCACCACTGTGGCAAGCCAGGGCACATAAAAAAAATTGTTATGCATATAAAAAACTATTAAATGACAATAATAAAGGTTCGCGTTCATGATTAAAAGTTTAAATTCAAATACAAATAAGTTGGAAACAAATGTGAATTTCATCCTTGACTCCGGTGCATCCGACCACATTATAAATGATGAGACACTTTTTATGGATTCTGCTGAACTTCAAACTCCAGTGAAGAAGGGAAGGAAGGGCAGTACATCTTTGCAACAAAACGTGGAATCGTTCGTCTTGAAAATGGGTACCAGATAACACTAGAAGATGCGTTATACTGCAAAGAAGTTACAGAAAATCTAATCTCTGTAAAAAGGCCACAAGAGGCTGGAGTGACAGTAGTGTTTAACGAGTCTGGAGTTAAATTGACAAAAGGTGGTATTATTATTGCCGAAAACTCAGGTGAGTACAAAATGCCAATTTTTGAATTCAAAGCATATAAAGTTGATATAAAAACTGAAAATTTATATAAATTTATAGAAATAAATATCAAAGAAGCTAACATCGGCTATGCCGAAGTTTATATACCCTTGCAGTCCTTGGTAATAATAATTTTACATGTTCAAAATTTGTTTTCTGCAACTCAATTCATCAATATACAAACAAAACAATTTTACTCTCTATTTTACAATTTGTTCTTCTTCCCTCAAAAAGCAAAGCAACGCACGCATACATGTGTGTGTATGCATGTACTCTGTTGATGACGAAAGACGTAGTAGACAGCAAGCAGCGCTGCCGTCAGAGCTGGGAGCAGAGCCGATTATTATATTGACTGTAATAAATGGCCTT
>NW_025814250.1:0-81359 GCF_018902025.1 Drosophila willistoni
TGATGGATAAAGTAGTGCCAGCTAAATTAAGGAACGAAGTCTTTGTTTATCTTGATGATCTCTTAATCGTTTCCGACACCTTTGAATGTCATTTAGATGTTTTACGAGAATTGGCTTTATGCATAACGAGGGCTGGTTTGACCATAAATATCGGTAAAAGCAAATTTTGCATGAAGCAGGTTAAATATCTTGGGCATATAGTTGGTGAAGTGGTATTAGAACAGATCCAGATAAGGTGGCTGCCATTACAGATTTCCCAGTTCCTAAGTCAATCAAAGCTTTAAGAAGTTTCTTGGGTCTGTGTGGCTGGTACCGAAAATTCATTGAAAATTTCGCTTCTTTAACAGCACCATTGAGAGACCTTCTGAGAAACAAAAGAAAATTTGTTTTCTATGCGGCCGCTGAACAGTCGTTCCAAAATATAAAGGAAAAATTGAGCAAAGCTCCAGTTTTAATTAGCGCGGATTTCAAGAAACCTTTCTATATACATTGCGACACCAGTAAAACGGGGGTCGGAGGTGTCCTAGTACAATTGTCAGATGAAGGGGACGAGTGTCCAATATCCTTCGTATCAAAAAAACTGAATAAAGCTCAGAAAAATTATTCTGTCACCGAGCAAGAATGTTTGGCTGCACTGGTGTGCCTTAAAAATTTTAGGGCTTATGTGGAGGGCCATGAATTTACCATCATCAGCGATCATGCCTCATTAAAATGGCTTATGACTCAGACAGACCTTAGTTCTCGTCTAGCAAGATGGGCCTTAAAATTACAGGGCATAGGAAAGGAAAGCTCAATGTGGTACCAGACGTGCTGTCTCGTGCACATAGTGAGGAGATAGCAGCAATCAATTCAGAAGATGGATTATATGTGGATTTGGACTCAGAGCACTTTAAGTCAAAAAGCTATGTAGATCGAATTAAAGGCATGGAACAGTCACTTCCAGATCTTAAAGTCATAGACGGACACGTGTATAGACTTGCTAAACACACCAATGGGGACCAGTTACATGATAGCCAGGTTTGGAAATTATGGTTGCCCAGTGAGTTAGCACCAGAAATCCTGAAGAAAGCTCACGATAGTCCATTAGCCTCACATGGCGGAATTCACAAAACCATTGAAAGAATTAGACGTCATTACTTTTGGCCAGGTTTAGTGGGCGACGTAAAATCATTTATAGGTAAATGTGAAATTTGCAAAACAACAAAAGCTCCAAATTTTATAATGCGGCCCGTATCCGCGATCACGGCAGGGGCATATTGGTATTTTTATCGTTCTCGATCACCTCACGAAGTTGTGTTTTTAAAAGCTGTAAAACAATTGACGGCAGATGTAACAATTCAATATTTGGAATCTGAACTGTTTCATGTATATGGAGTTCCAAAAACTATTGTCTCAGATAATGGATCCCAGTTTCGCTCTGAAGCCTTTAAGAAATTATTGAATCGCTATAACGTGACACATACATTGAAGGCTGTTCATGGTCCTCAGGCATATGCTTCAGAAAGAGTTAACCGCTCGATAATAGCAGCCACTACAGCCTATGTCAGGGACGACCAGAAAGATTGGGATGAATATCTGAGCCAGATAAATTGTGCCCTAAGGTCGGCGCAGCATTCGGCCATTGGAACTAGTCCTTATTATTTAATAATATTATTTAATTTGCAATTATGCAAAAACAGCAAGAAAAAAACGGAAAGGCTTATAATTATTAGATAAATTAGATAAATTATAAAGTGGGTCAAGAAGTGTTTAGAAGAAATTTCAAACAAAGCAATTTTGCCCACGGCTATTGTTCAAAATTAGGTGCCAGATTTATAAAGCCAAGAGTACGTAAAAAGATTAGGACCTCCAACTATGAATTGGAAGACTTACAAGGGCATCTGATCGGCAATTATCATGCAAAAGATATTCGACCCTAATGGGGGAAAAAAAACACTGCAACAAGCGGGATCAGCTTTGGTTTGCTTTGCAACCCGTAGTCTGATTTTTACAGGGGGATTTGTAAAGGCGCTTCTTGCTAGAAATTGGCAACATTTAAACAATGCAATGTTGCAATGTTAGCGGGTATCGTATTTTATGATAGTATGTTATGATCGTATGTTGCCAACCACGTATCTTCGGGTCAGCGCATGCAGCCTCTCTTGAGCAGCTTCTGTAAGTGCAGAGAGACGGCCAAAGATTAGAAAACTCACTTTATCTATGCAAATGAAGCAATAAATATTCTCCTGTTGCTAAGGGAATGCTTTCTAATGGGAGGAAAAGAGAAAGGCAGCAGTGTCTATAGGACCGTTTTAGAGAATCCAGGATGGCGGCGAGGTGGATACACCAAGCGCCTGTTTTAATAGGTTTCTACGTTCTGAGTCATTGCAAATTTGTACTTATGCAAAGTGAGATGTGTTAAGTGGTCAAGTGATACCTAAGGAAAAAAATAATTAACAAAGTCGAGAAAACTTTTAAATTACTAAAAAAAACCCAACATAATTGATTGAAAAGAACTACATATTTTTTTGGGAAAGAGATTTCCTTTCAAAGTGCTTAAAAGTGTTAAATATATACATTTGGGCCAAGTCCCCAAGAGGGCGGACCATATTTTGCTTGTCAAGGCGATACCCGAGTCACATAAGGTGAGAAATCAGAGAAAAAAAAATATAACTAGAAAAATAGGTGTCTGTCCTTCTGTTTGTGTTTTATTATGCGCATAGAATCTAGCGAACATTTAATTTTTTTTAATAGCATAACGAAAACAATAAATACTTGCACTGGCGGCCACCGTACCATTATTCACATTCCCGAAAGCGCTAAACGGATAATCACCCCAAAAAGACGCATAACAACATACATATATACGAAAAAATAACTATCAGCTGATCGAGCGAAATACCTAAGTATCTGCATCTACATATTTCATCTAAAGAAGAACAAAAATTAAGAAAGCCCAAGTACAGAAAAACACAGAAAAGAAAACAACTTTGGAGGGCGACCACTAAGCCCTCGACCGAATGCATACATAAGATGTCGATTTTTTTTAGTTAAGCAGGATTAGGTATAGAGAAAAAATTTATAAATTAATTCTTTTGTTAGTGTTTTTTTTGTGTCGAATGGCCAAGTACTCTAATGATTAAATATAAGTAAAAATAATTAAATTTCGAAATATGTCAAGGTAAAGGCAATCGGCAAAGTCAGTAGAAAAAAACCATACAAAAAAAGGAAAAAAAACAACAGCTAAAATCACTTATTATGTACATGGATAGGCTCAATATAAAATTACAGGGTATGCATATTCGGTGTTAGAATATTTTTTTATTTTCTTTTCTTTCCTTAAAAACAGCAGTACGGAGAAAGCGCTTTCGACGTTGGAGAATGAAGCTGTAAGTAATATGCACACATTATTTATTTATGTACGAAAATTATTCTTCACCCCTTGCACCTGCCCTTTTTCTTTAAAATCAATAAAGTAATATTCCCAACACAAAACAAAACAAAAAGAAGAAAAAAAAAAACCCCAACAACAAGCAAAGAGATTTCCCTTTATTATGCGTGGGCAAATCGTTTTTATACGTTTTTAAAAAAAGCTTTCTGCTCTCTGACGTGACGGTCGTGTTTTTGCATAGCTCCTGAGTTTTTATTAATATTTATTGTTTTTTCTCAATTTTTAATTGTGCTTAATTTGTTTACACTTCCGCTGGTGTTGTTCGCTTGACTCCCTTGTGTTTTATTTCCATAATTCGCCAAATTAATCAGTTTAAACAGTTTTTTCTTTTTCGTGATTAGTGTTTGGTGCAATTACATATTTTTTTTTTTCTTTTTTTTTTTTTCTCTTTCGTCATTGCTTCTGCAGTTGCTCCCCTCATCGCCCCCATCATACCATCAGTGCTAGTGGCTTTGTTGTTCTCTCTGCTTTGTGCTTGTGCTTAGCTTCTCTCCCGCGTAATCACTTTTGTAAGGCCGCCTCTCAAAGCTCGGCTTATAACTGTTCTTGCACTCTCTGTTGTGCTGTGCACTCTAGCTGTCTCTTGGTTTTATTTGTAATTGTTGATTATTTATCAATAATTATCTTTGTGCTGTGAATTTAATTTTCTATATATTCTTATATATATATAATTTTTTTGCCTTTCTTTCGGCTTTTCAATGGCTTGTTGTCTACCTAATTGCAAACATTCTGATCGTTTTGATGATCAGTATAGAGCAATATCTTGTTGGCTCTGCGATAATCTTATTCACTTAAAATGTGCTGGCCTCAATGGCCGCGACTATGACAAATTTTCTGGTTTGTCTGTGTCTAAGCCTGAGCTTGGCTTAATGCGATGGACTTGCCCATCTTGTGCCAGCCAGCAGCTTGATTTTAGCCGTATGTATAGGGATCTTCGTTTAAGGTTTCTTTCTTTAAACAAACTGGCCAAACAGCTGTCAAACGAGTGTGACTCTAGCGTTCAATTATTGTCGCAATTCAAATTTGTTCCACCTTCTGAGAAATTGCACAAGATATGTACCCTTGAGTTGCCTCGTAAGCAGTCGCCAGCTCTCTCTATTACTTCTTCTCCGATTTTACTTTCGCCTACACCATCTTCTTGTCCCTCTTTATGCTCTTCTTTTCAGATTGAAGTACCCATTACAAGCCCTGGTGTACCTCAATCTATCCCTCACGGAACTCTGATCAATCACAGGATCATGCCGGCTCTCAATCACTTGCGGATCCCAATGCTCCTCCTCCTCCACTAACTGTAGTGCCCCATCGCAAACAATTATTTATTTCTAGGCTTGCTCCAGATACTTCTGAGTCGTCTGTGGCAGCTTACATTGGTAATATTTGCCCTGCTAAGGTTTTAATTCAAAAGTTTAAGTTTTCTAGGCCTCGCGAAATCTCCTCTTTTAAAATTACAGTACCAAATGAGTACTTCTCAGCTATGGTTGACCCTAATTTTTGGCCAGAGGGCCTAGTTGTACACGAGTTTGCGCCCAATAAGCGCTCTCGTCCGTTGCCTGTCCACCTTCCTACTTTATCTTCTGCTTCAAAAAACTAATAACATCTAGTCTTTGCATTCATTATCAAAATGTAAGAGGACTTCTTACCAAGCTGTCGAACCTTTTCTGTGATAGCCAAACCTTTTCAGCTGACATATTAGCTTTCTCTGAAACTTGGCTTAACTCCTCTGTTCTAGATAATGAAATTCTTTCTAATAATTTTATTTCTTATAGGCTTGATCGTGTTGGTCGTCGTGGCGGTGGAGTACTCATTGCTGTAAACTCGAATCTGTCTTCAAGTGTGGTGCCGATTGATCTCCCCTTAGGTGTTGAGTTTATTTGCGTCGAAGTTACATGTTCTAACTTTAGCCTATATATCTCTTGTTCTTATATTCCTCCAGCTTCTGATACCATGATCTACGTGCACCATGCTGATGCTTTACGAACTATTTTTGGTCGTCTTAAAGATCGGGATGTTCTTATAGTTTTAGGTGATTTTAACTTGCCTAATATTTCTTGGCTTGTTGATGATAATCTATCTTTCTTAATTCCTTCATCTCAACATGTTTTTCTTGATAGCCTACTTGAATGTCCACTATATCAGTTGAATTCTTTCCTTAACTGTTCTAAAAGAATCCTTGATCTTGTTTTTGTCTCTGATCCCACTGTTAGTGCTGTATCGCAAACACAGCCACTAGTGAAACCTGAAGATCCTTATCATCCTACCATTGAAGTTACTATTTCTTACAATTCCGTTACTAATTTATTTAAAAACATCTCAAATTCTCGTCGTAGATGTTTTCGTAAAACAAATTTCAATCTTCTTAACAGCCTTATTTTCTCTTTTGATTGGTCGTTTCTATTTGAGTGCTGCGATATAGATTGTGCAGTGAAGTTTTTCTATTCTGCTTTTAATTCTCTAATTGATAAATGCGTTCCTTATGTGAATGTCTCTACCGTCTCCAGCTCGCCAGTCTGGTTCACACGTAGGCTCTCTAATCTTCGTAACATTAAATCGAGATATTTTAAAAGATTTAAAAAAACTGGTTCGCGACTTGACTATGCAAATTATTGTATAGCTAAATCTCAATTTTGTCTCTTAAATACTCAATGCTACAACAATTATCTCGTTCGCTGTAAGGCTGAATTTTATAATAACCCCAAAAGATTTTACAACTTTGTCAATTCCAAAAGACGCTCTAATGTCCTACCTTCCACCTTCAGACTTAACGACCAGTCTGCTAATAATGATTTAGATATTGCAGATCTGTTTGCTAAATTTTTTCAGTCGACATATTCTACTACTGTTTCGGATCCCACACCCTATCCCTTTTCAATCCCACATTTAAATTGTATGTTTTTTCCCAGTATTACTGAAGACTGTATTCTCTCTAGCTTGTCATCTATGAAGTCTTCCTTCGTTCCCGGGCCTGATGATATACCTAGTTGCATCCTTAAAATGTGTTCTATTTCCCTATCTAAGCCTTTAGCTCGGTTATTCTTTATATCGAGTGAGACTTGTAGATTTCCTGATATTTGGAAGGAGTCATTTATTATTCCGCTTTTTAAAAAGGGTAGCAAATCGGATGTTTCCAACTACCGTGGCATTGCCAAACTTTCGGCAATACCTAAACTGTTTGAGAAAATTATTACGTCTTCTCTTCAACATCTATCCAGATCCACTATTTCTCCTTGTCAGCATGGTTTCATGAAAGGTCGTTCGTCGCTTACCAACCTTTTAGAATTGACTACCCTTGTACACCATGGCTTCCGTAAAAAGTGTCAAACTGATGTTATTTATACTGACTTCAGTAAGGCTTTTGATACGGTTGATCATTCTTTGCTTCTCGCGAAACTTAACATCATGGGTTTTTCACCAAAATTATTGGGTTGGTTAAAGTCGTATCTTATTGGCAGAACCCAAAAGGTGTCTTTTCGTTCCTCGATATCTAAAACTGTTCGAGTTACGTCAGGTGTACCCCAAGGCAGTCATCTGGGCCCACTATTATTTACATTGTTTATAAATGATTTGCCTTTGGCCTTGGCGCATTCACGCGTGCTCATGTTTGCGGATGACGTCAAGATTTGTTATTCCTATAATGATCCTTCTTTCCAACAGTACTTGCAATCAGATCTCGATGCGTTCTGCGATTGGTGCCACGTTAATAAATTACACCTTAATGCCTCTAAGTGTTCTTTTATGACTTTCAGTCGTTTGTCTCCGCTCCTAGCTCATTACTCTATTAAGTCTGTTCTGTTAGATTGTGTTCCATCATTCAAAGACTTAGGCGTTATGTTTGACCCTAAACTTTCATTTAATGTTCATATTTCTTCAATTGTCAACAGAGCAAGCTGCCTTCTCGGCTTCATTAAACGTTGGGCCAAAGAATTTGATGATCCCTATGTAACAAAGGTTTTATACACTTCGTTAGTTCGCCCTACTCTAGAATATTGCTCGCCAGTGTGGAACCCGCAATATGATGTTCACCAGCGTAGTATTGAATCGGTACAGAAGCAATTCCTAAAGTTTGCGCTACGCGGTCTAAATTGGGACCCGGGTCTTCGCCTACCTTCTTATTCTGATAGACTTCTTCTTATTAATCTTCCTTCACTTTATAACCGTAGGCTTGTTTTTGGCATTCTCTTTCTCCATAAACTAGTCAACGGCGAAGTCATTTCTACCAATTTACTAGATACGCTGTATTTTTGTGTTCCCTCACGTCGGACCAGAAACTTTTTTCCTATTCACCTTAGTAGATGTCTGACTAACTACTCTCTTCACGAACCTCTTCGTGTTCTTTGCCAATCTTTTAACAACCTTTCTCACCTTATCTCTCCTCATCTTTCTGTCACTTCTCTTCGCGCTATACTTTTTAATCATCTACAGCGAAACCAATGAAAATATTCTGGACTTGGATTGGCTGCAACTCATCCCTGGCCACATTGGCTGTGAATCGGGGCATAGCTGGCACCTTGTGCAAATAAAACACCTCCACCGGGCCGGGGATGTTTAGTTGTGTATAAAGCTAAGCTACCTTCTTTATTTAATTACTATCTGTCTTTAGCTTAAGCTTTTTCGTCGACTGCTGTGTTAGTTGACGTAAATAAATAAATAAATAAATAAATAAATAAATAAATAAATAAATAAATAAATAAATATACCCTTGCAAAAAGGGTATATTAATTTTGGTCAGAAGTGTGCAACGCATAGAAGGAAGCATTTCCAACCATATAAAGTATATATATTTGTTATGTATGTATGTGACCCATCTCTAAGAAGCTGTTATCGTCGCACTGTTAAAAGGTCTGTTAACAGCTGCACTTCTCAGTCGTTCTACTAATTGCTTCGGAACAACATCGGACTCCCCTGCTACAACTACGAGGGACTACTACTACAACTAAGAGGGATTTCTACTACTGCAACTACTACTACAGCTACGAGGGATTACTACTACAACTACGAGGGATTTCTACTACTGCAACTACTACTACAGCTACGAGGGATTACTACTACAACTACGAGGGACTTCTACTACTGGACTTATACTTCTACTACTATAACTACAACTACTACATATCCCAGATTTCTACTGTACAATTATCTATTAATAAACCATATATATATAAGTTTGCACAAACACTAAATTGGCGACGAGGATGGGATAATTCGTCAAACTTATATATATGTCGTGTACAGTTACAATCGACCAAGCGAAAGCGAACAAAGAGACGCCAAAAACCGCATGCGTGCTGGCGCCAAGTTTATTGGAATAAAGAAACGGTACTTTTCCAACGCGCGCATTCGCAGACAGACGCGCTACGACTACTGCAATTTGAATTGATGCTCACACACACACACATACGATCGAATTCAACTACTAATGTCTGATTTGGAATCACATGAGGAAAAGCCCGCCAAAGTGAATATTGCTACAAAACGCAAAACAACAAATAAATCAGTGATAATGTCAGGAGTGGGTCAGTTAGAACCATTTGATTTAAATCACCCAAACAAATGGACAACTTACAAGCAGCGTTTTGAGCTGTATCTTCTGGCCAATGACGTTACGGAGGAAGCACGGAAGAAGGCTGCATTGCTTACGCTGGCTGGCGCTCCACTGTTCGAGCTTCTAACGTCATTGGCATCTCCTACTCAGGTGAGTGATTTGAGTTTATCGGAAATATATGAAATACTCAACCAACATTTGTCTCCATGTCAATCGGAAATTGCGGCCTACTACCAATTTCACAAGCGAGTCCAACTAATTGATGAATCGGTTGCGAACTACATGGCTGCACTTAGGACTCTCGCTGTCGACTGCAAATTCGGAGCTGCTTTGGATCCCATGTTGCGCGATCGCTTCGTATGTGGAATGAAGGATGAGGGTCTTCAGAAAAGTCTTCTAGCAGAGGCAGATTTAACGATTCAACGCGCGATGGAACGCGCCACATCTAGTGAGGCCGCTGCTCACAGCGCTTGGGCCATGCGAAATACAGCTGAGAGCACTGAGTAGATTCACGAAGTGCAGACCAACGCGCTCCGTCCAAGCCGACCCAATCAGCACCACCAGCCATGCGATGGTTGCGGGTGTGCTCACTTGCGGAAACAGTGCCCACATCGGAACACTGTGTGCCATGCCTGTCACCGAGCAGGCCATCTTCAACGAGTCTGCCGGGCTGTAAGAGACCCGGGTCGTAAAGCATTCAACACATCGAGTGGCCATGACTCCTACCGAGGACCACACAAGCAAAAGCCGAATGAAGAATACAGTGTCCACAGCATACTACCGTTGATTTGCCCAAAGGAAATCGTTACAATAATTATAAATAAACGAAAATGCCAATTCAAAGTGGATTCGGGGTCTGCGATCACAATGATAGACGAAGCTACGTTTCGTTACATCTGGCCAACGGATAGACCGAATATCCAAGATTGTGCTCTATAGTTTACGGATTACCAGAATAACAGAATTCCAGTTATTGGCATCGTGGATACATCTGTCCAGTACGATAATAAATACATTCCGAATCTTCCACTGGTTGTTACATCAAGCGGTGGATCGAATTTACTTGGACGCAACTGGTTTATGCCCTTAGGCATCAGCATATTTATTTATTTTTATTTATTTTTTTATTTATTTACGTCAACTAGCACAGCAGTCGACGAAAAAGCTTAAGCTAAAGACAGATAGTAATTAATTGAAAAAGATAGCTTAGCTATATACACAACTAAACATCCCCGACCCGGTGGAGGTGTTTTATTTGCATAAGGTGCCAGCTATGCCCCGATTCACAGCCAATGTGGTCAGGGATGAGTTGCAACCAATCCAAGTCCAGAATATTATTATTGGTTTCGCTGTAGATGATTAAAAAGTATAGCGCGAAGAGAAGTGACAGAAAGGTGAGGAGAAATTAGGTGAGAAAGGTTGTTAAAAGATTGGCAAAGAACACGAAAAGGTTCATAAAGAGAGTAGTTAGTCAGACATCTACTAAGGTGAATAGGAAAAAAGTTTCTGGTCCGACGTGACGGAACACAAAAATATAGCGTATCTAGTAAATTAGTGGAAATGACTTCGCCGTTGACTAGTTTATGGAGAAAGAGAATGCCAAAAACGAGCCTACGGTTGTAAAGTGAAGGAAGATTAATGAGAAGAAGTCTGTCAGAATAAGAAGGTAGGCGAAGACTCGGGTCCCAATTAAGACCGCGTAACGCAAACTTAAGGAATTGCTTCTGTACCGATTCAATACTACGCTGGTGAACATCATATTGCGGATTCCACACTGGCGAGCAATATTCTAGAGTAGGGCGAACTAACGAATTGTATAAAACCTTTATTACATAGGGATCATCAAATTCTTTGGCCCAACGTTTAATGAAGCCAAGAAGGCTGCATGCTCTATTGACAATAGAAGAAATATGAACATTATATGAAAGTTTTGGGTCAAACATCACGCCTAAGTCTTTGAAAGATGGTACACAATCTAACATAACAGACTTAACAGAGTAATGAGCTAGGAACGGAGAAAAACGACTGAAAGTCATAAAAGAACACTTAGAGGCATTAAGGTGTAATTTATTAACGTGGCACCAATCACAGAACGCATCGAGATCTGATTGCAAATACTGTTGGAAAGAAGGATCATTATAGGAATAACAAATCTTGACGTCATCCGCAAACATGAGCACGCGTGAATGAGCCAAGGCCAAGGGCAAATCATTTATAAACAGTGTAAATAACAGGGGGCCCAGATGACTGCCTTGGAGTACACCTGACGTAACTCGAACAGTTTTAGATATCGAGGAACGAAAAGACACCTTTTGGGTTCTGCCAATAAGATACGACTTTAACCAAGCCAACAGTTTTGGGGAAAAACCTATTATGTTAAGTTTCGCGAGAAGCATAGAATAATCAACCGTATCGAAAGCCTTACTAAAGTCAGTATAAATAATATCAGTTTGACACTTTTTACGGAAGCCATGGTGTACAAGGGTAGTCAATTCTAAAAGGTTAGTAAGCGGCGAACGACCTTTCATGAATCCATGCTGACAAGGAGAAATAGTGGATCTGGATAGGTGTTGAAGGGAAGACGTAATAATTTTTTTAAGCACCTTTGGTATTGCCGAAAGTTTGGCAATGCCTCGGTAGTTAGCAACATCCGATTTGCTACCCTTTTTAAAAAGCGGAATAATAAAAGACTCTTTCCAAATATCGGGAAAGGTACAAGTCTCACTCGATATAAAAAATAACCGAGATAAAGGCTTAGATAGGGAATTCGAACACATTTTAAGGATGCAACTAGGTATATTATCAGGACCGGGAACGAAGGAAGTCGTCATAGATGACAAGCTAGAGATAATACAGTCTTCAGTAATACTAGGAAAAAACATACAATTTAAATGTGGGATTGAAAAGGGATAGGGTGTGGGTTCCGAAACAGTAGTAGAATTTCTGAATCATTATTAGCAGTCTGGTCATTCAGTCTGAAGGTGGAGGGTAGTACATTAGAGTCGTCAAAGTTATAAAATCTATTGGGGTTCTTATAAAATTCAACCTTACAGCGAACGATATAATTATTGTAGCATTGAGTGTTTAAAAGACAAAATTGAGATTTGGCTATACAGTAATTTGCATAGTCAAGTCGGGAACAAGTTTTGTTAAATATTTTAAAATATCTCGATTTAATGTTACGGAGATTAGAGAGCCTACGTGTGAACCAGACTGGCGCGCTGGAGACGGTAGAGACATTTACATAAGGAACGCATTTATCAATTAGAGAATTAAGAGCAGAGTAGAAAAACTTCACTGTACGATCTATATCGCAGCACTCAAATAGAAATGACCAATCAAACGAGAAAATAAGGCTATTAAGAAGATTGAAATTTGTTTTACGAAAACATCTACGACGAGAATTTGCGATGTTATTAAATGAATTAGTAACGGAATTGTAAGAAATAGTAAGTTCAATGGTAGGGTGATAGGGATCTTCAGGATTCACTAGTGGCTGTGTTCGGGATACAGCACTAACAGTGGGATCAGAAACAAAAACAAGATCAAGGATTCTTTTAGAAGAGTTAAGGAAAGAATTCAACTGATATAGCGGACATTCAAGAAAAACATGTTGAGATGAAGGAATTAAGAAAGATAGATTATCATCAACAAGCCAAGAAATATTAGGCAAGTTGAAATCACCCAAAACTATAAATGAAATCGCGATCTTTAAGACGATTAAAAATAGTTTGCAAAGCATCAGCATGATGCATATAGGTCGTTATATCAGAAGCTGGAGGAATATATGAACAAGAAATATATAAGCTAAAGTTGGAACATGTATTTTCGACGCAAATAAACTCAACACCTAAGGGCAGATCAATCGGCACAACACTTGAACACAGATTCGAGTTGACAGCAATAAGTACTCCACCGCCACGACGACTAACACGATCAAGCCTATAAGAAATAAAGTTATTAGAAAGAATTTCATTATCCAAAACAGAGGAGTTAAGCCAAATTTCAGAGAAAGCTAATATGTCAGCCGAAAAGGTTTGGCTATCACAGAACAGGTTCGAGAGCTTGGTAAGAAGTCCTCTTACATTTTGATAATGGATGCAAAGACTAGACGTTATTAGTTTTTTGAAGCAGAAGATAAATTAGGAAGGTGGACAGGCAACGGACGGGAGCGCTTATTGGGCGCAAACTCGTGTACAACTAGGCCCTCTGGCCAGAAATTAGTGTCAACCATAGCTGAGAAATACTCATTAGGTACTGTAATTTTAAAAGAGGAGATTTCGCGAGGCCTAGAAAACTTAAACTTTTGAATTAAAACTTTAGCAGGGCATATATTACTAATGTAAGCTGCCACAGACGACTCAGAAGTATCAGGAGCAAGCCTAGAGATAAATAATTGTTTACGATGAGGCACTACAGTTAGTGGAGGCGGGGGAGCATTGGGATCCGCAAGTGATTGGGAGCTAGCATGATCCTGTGATAGATCAGAGTTCCCGTTAGGGATAGAATGAGGTACACCAGGGCTTGTAATGGGTACTTCAATCTGAAAAGAAGAGCATAAAGAGGGACAAGAAGATGGTGTAGGCGAAAATAAAATGGGAGACGATGTAATAGAGAGTGCTGGCGACTGCTTGCGAGGCAACTCAAGGGTACATTTCTTGGGCGACTTCTCAGAAGGTGGAACAAACTTGAATTGCGACAATAAATGTACGCTAGAGTCACACTCGTTAGACAGCTGTTTGGCCAGTTTGTTTAAAGAAAGAAACTTTAAACGAATATCCCTATACATACGGCTAAAATCAAGCTGCTGCCTGGCACAAGATGGGCAAGTCCAGCGCATTAAGCCAAGCTCAGGCTTAGACACAGACAAACCAGAAAATTTGTCGTAGTCGCGGCCATTGAGGCCAGCAAATTTTAAGTGAATAGGATTATCGCAAAGCCAACAAGATATTGCTCTATACTGATCATCAAAACGATCAGAATGCTTACAAGTAGGTAGACAGCAAGCCATTATAAAGCCAAAAGAAACACAATGCAAAAAAAAAAAAAAAAAATAAATCTATATATATAAAATTCTCGAGTGTGTAGTGTTTGTTACCAAACTACTCCGAAACGGCTCGACCGATTCTCACGAAATTTTTTATGCAGATCGTGTAGGACTGAGAATAGGCCAACGTCTATTTTTTATACCCAAATAATAACGAGCTCACGATTAAAACTGACTAACTGTGCTGGATATCTGAACTTATCTGTGTTTTATACGAGTGAAATTAGACACACGGCCTACTTGATAAGAAATGAAATTCAACAAAAATAATTTAAATCTTCCAATCGAAACAGGCCGTGGAAAACCATATACAACGTTGAGACTTTCTAGATTTCAGTAAGGTGATGTACACTGTTGAGTTCACACGGCTTCGCTTGGGGATTTCCGTATACAAAAATTTAATTTTCCAGTTTTTTTTTCGGAACAAACAGTTGAAATTTTCTTTTAACTTCAGGACAAGCGTTCTGTCGCTGTCGCCGAGTGTGGTTCGGTGGAAGACGCGCACAAGAATTGTGCGTCTCGAGTTCAGTCGTTGTTACAACTCGATTGCGACCGAACTCGCTGCGCTAATTATTGATCAAGAAAATAATACACGTTATACACCAATCAGTTTTCCAACTTGATTTATTACAACAATGCCACGAACACGCAGGGGGGCTAATTTGAGTCGTCAAACAAACAGATCTAGAGGCATGCAAGATAAAAGAGCAATAAGATCAGATGCAGAAAGGCAACAAAGTAATGCAGATGTCCGTGTAAGAATGGCGCAGTTACGAGATGAGCGAAACCAACAAAGACAATTGGAACGAAGAGAAGCGCGCAGATTCGTAGCCAACAGACGTAGAGGGATTGACCAACATCAACAAGTACTTCGAGCATTTACATCACATTACGATGTAAATGTGATATTGAATATTACGCTCATTCCAAAGTGGTAATTGGAACATTGGACAAGGAATGCCCGCACTGTCAAGCCCTTAAATTTAAAAATGAGCCAATTAAGATGTGTTGCTCATCAGGAAAAGTGAAACTTCCAGAAATTAAAACACCGCCGGAACCATTGCACGGCCTCCTTATTGGTACTGATCCAAATTCTTCGCTGTTCTTGCGTTCAACTCGGCAATTCAATTCACCATTTGCAACGCGCATTGTCAGCGAGCTGGACGCTCTGTTAAATGAGCACAACGAATTGTTGAAATTATTCAAATCACATATGCATAAGCTGCAAAGTGACAATCATTCATCAATCCTGATAGAACACCAGCTGGAGGGCATATACGTCGATTCAACGCACCTGTTGTTGACGACGTGGTTGGAATCATGGTTGGCGACCATACAGCTACGCGAGAAATCGTGATTCGAAGAAGAAATAATTCTCTTCAGTCCATTCCTGATACCCATCGTTTATATGATGCTCTCCAATATCCACTCATTTTTTGGAAGGGACAAGACGGATATTGCATAAACCTTAAGCAACGAGATCCGGTAACAGGTAATTCATTCATTAAGAATATGAAAACTCTTCAATTAATACATGGATATCTATATATATAAAATTCTCGAGTGTGGTGTTTGTTACCAAACTACTCCGAAACGGCTCGACCGATTCTCACAAAATTTTTTATGCAGATCGTGTAGGACTGAGAATCGGGCAACATCTATTTTTTATACCCAAGCTTTAAGAGTAGTAAAAGATTTTGCTCAACCTTTTGCCATCCATCTAAATTACTTTTACATTGAATGTTTTCGTAGTATGCCAGCTTTTGTTTTTCATTTATAAATCACTCAAATGTATATTGCTTAACAAATAGACTGTAATTTATACTTAACTGCAACTCAGCAATAGAGTTAAATAGAATTTAACATAGTAATAAGACGTTCAACATATCCAAAGACATCTACTTCAAGGGTTTAACTTGAATTTCAGCAATAAAATTACCAACCGCAATTTTAATTTTTCAAAAGCGGGCACAGCGAAGCGCGGCAGGGCATGTGAACATGCGCGTTCAAACGCTTCAGGATCCCTCCGCCGAAACTTTTTAGAAACAGCTATTAGATATTGGCAATGGGAAAGTTGCCGTACATGAAAATACTGGATCAATAAAATTACCAACCGGTTTTTGCACAATCGTCCACTTGCAAGATGTTCTCATCGACTGTATATTTCCCGATGTACACACATGTAAGATTCCAATTATTTAAAGTCTGTTAAATGCTCATGTATATGTATCGATTGTGAGTAATAAGTATCGATTGTTAGTAATAAGTATCGATTGTGAGTAATAAGTATCGATTGTTAGCGATAAGTCCTCGATAGGTCGAGAGACGGCGTCTCTCTTCTCTTCCGGCGATGCAACGAGCAAGTTGCATTTGCGCAAAACCCAAAGATATAATCCGATTAATACAAACTAATCTTTATCTTTTTTACTTAATAAATAGGTGTTTACAACTCAGAAGTGGGATGACCACCCGAAAGAATACATATTTCGGGACACGGCACGCCACACGTTCCACATCTAGGACGGCCGCCTCCACGCCCACCGCTGTTAGTGCACCCACTGCTGTGACTACCGCTGCAGTACCGAGAACCGCTGTGCCGACTGCTGACACACGTGCCCCTGCCGGGCCCGCCGCTGCTGGGCCAACTGCCGCCATACGAGCCCCTGCCGGGCTAACTGATGCCACATTCGCCCCTGCCGGGCCAACTGCCGCGATACTCGCCTCTGCCGGGCCCGCTGCTGCTGGGCCAACTGCCGCCATACGAGCCCCTGCCGGGCTAACTGATGCCACATTCGCCCCTGCCGGGCCAACTGCCGCCACACTCGCCCCTGCCGGGCCAACTGCCGAGATACTCGCCTCTGCCGGGCCCGCTGCTGCTGGGCCAACTGCCGCCATACGAGCCCCTGCCGGGCTAACTGATGCCACATTCGCCCCTGCCGGGCCAACTGCCGCCACACTCGCCCCTTGCCGGGCCAACTGCTGAGATACTCGCCTCTGCCGGGCCCGCTGCTGCTGGGCCAACTGCCGCCATACGAGCCCCTGCCGGGCTAACTGATGCCACATTCGCCCCTGCCGGGCCAACTGCCGCCACACTCGCCCCTGCCGGGCCAACCGCTGATATACTCGCCTCTGCCGGGCCCGCTGCTGCTGGGCCAACTGCTGATATACTCGCCTCTGCCGGGCCCGCTGCTGCTGGGCCAACTGCCGCCATACGAGCCCCTGCTGGGCTAACTGATACCACATTCGCCCCTGCCGGGCCCGCCGCCGCTGGGCCAACTGCTGCCATACTCGCTCCTGCTGTGCCAACTGCCGTCATACTCGCCCCTGCCGCCCCCGCTGCGGCTATATTCGCCACTGCTGTACCCGCTGCCACTGCTGTACCCGCTGCCACTGCTGTACCCGCTGCCACTGCTGTACCCGCCGCCGCTGCCACTGCTGTACCCGCTGCCACTGCTGTACCCGCTGCCACTGCTGTACCCGCTGCCGCTGCCACTGCTGCACCCGCTGCCACTGCTGGACCCGCCGCCACTGCCGTCGCATCCACTGCTGTACCCACCGCCGCTGCCACCGCTGCACCCGCCGCCGCTGCTGTCGCATCCATTACGGTACCTGCCGCCGCTGCCACTGCTGTACCCGCTGCCACTGCTGTACCCGCTGCCACTGCTGTACCCGCCGCCGCTGCCACTGCTGCACCCGCTGCCACTGCTGGACCCGCCGCCACTGCCGTCGCATCCACTGCTGTACCCACCGCCGCTGCCACCGCTGCACCCGCCGCCGCTGCTGTCGCATCCATTACGGTACCTGCCGCCGCTGCCACTGCTGCACCCGCTGCCACTGCTGTACCCACCGCCGCTGCACCCGCTGCCACTGCTGTACCCACCGCCGCTGCACCCGCTGCCACTGCTGTACCCACCGCCGCTGCACCCGCTGCCACTGCTGTACCCGCTGCCACTTCTGTACCCGCTGCCACCACCGCTGCCGCCGTTGCACCCGCTGCCACTGCTGTACCCGCTGCCACTGCTGTACCCGCTGCCACTGCTGTACCCGCCGACTATATGTCTGCCGGGCTAATGAGCAGTCTGCATTGATGCAAACCATATGTACACACAAAGGTTATTTCAAAGTAACCAGACTACAATTTGGAATTTCTTCAGCTCCGGGCATATTTCAGAGCTGCATCGAACGTATATTGCAGAACGTTTCTGGTTTTTACCCTACTTCGATGACATAATTGTTATGGGAAAATCAGAGGAAGAGCTAGCGGTGCGTCTTAATGAGGTGCTTTCATGATTTGATAAGGCCGGACTACGCCTTCGTAGAGACAAGTGTCAATTTGGAGTTCCGTCAGTAGAATTTTTGGGATTTAAAATCGATGCACTGGGTATAAGACCGTGTGCCAGTAAGGTCGAAGCTATCAAGTGCGCTCCGGCTCCTAAAGATAAGAAACAATTACAAGCATTCTTGGGACTCATCAATCTTTACCAAGCATTCCTGCCACATAAGGCAACCGTTGCTGAACCGCTTCACCGTCTACTGGATAAAAATGCGCCATTGGTGTGGGCCCATAAACACCAAGATGCTTTCATGAATCTAAAAAATCTTGTAACTTCACAGAATGTGCTAATGCATTTCGATGGCAAATTGCCAGTACGTGCGATGCATCTCCGTACGGAATCGGCGCGGTGCTGAGCCACAAACTTCAGGATGGATCAGAGAAGCCTATTGCCTTTTATTCTAGAACTCTCTCCAAGACAGAAAGAAACTACTCGCAAATCGACAGAGAAGCCGTTGGGCTTATATCAGGCGTTAAAAAATTTCACAATTATCTATATGGCCGTTCTTTTACTCTCGTCACAGATCATCGCCCATTGCTCGGAATATTTACAACGGCCAAGGCAACTCCAAATGTAATTTCCACACAGATGCTTCGAAGAGCAATATTCTTGAATGCCTATGACTTTACACTAATTCACAGACCGGGATCAAAAATGGGCAATGCCGACTTCTTAAGCCGATGCCCATTACCACAACAAGGCGAAGGCAACACTACAGAAGAAGTGTTAATGATTGAATGGGCTGGAACACCACTTGTCAGCGCTCAATCTCTAGCATTACAGACTAAGAAGGACGCGCATTTATCAAAGGTTCAGTTACTGGGTGTTATGGGGATGGCCCAATGGAAAAGTTGATCGTTCAGATCAGCTCTACTCGTATTTTTCTCGCCGACATGAGCTTTCAGCAAACAAAGGAATTCTTGTATGGGACAACCGGGCTGTGATTCAGAAGTCTCTGTTGTGAAATGTACATCATCTGCTGCTGCTATTAAATTCTTGAGACAGCTTTTTGCAACGCACGGATTACCGAACGAAATAGTATCAGATAATGGCACTGCATTCACGTCTGAAGAATTCAGGATCTTTATGAAAAACAACGTGATTCGACACATTCGGTCGACTCCATTTCATCCTGCCACAAATAGGCAAGCCGAGCGCATGGTACAAAGTATCAAGAATTACCTGAAAAAGTTTGATAGAAATCTTAACATAGATCTCGCACTGGCGCGGTATCTGTTTAGCCAACATACTACCCCTCACTTCACGACAAATCGTACCCCTGCAGAACTACTATGTAATCGAGAGCTTAAGTCATATTTCGACAAAATTCAACCCAAGGAAATAACATACGGAAAGGTCTGCGACCTAACAAATGATAAGCAGTTTTCTATTGGTGCTCCGGTTTGGGTCCGTAACTACGCCCCCGGTCCAAAGTGGATAGAAGGCGAAATTGTGGACCAGACAGGCCCCATTTCATACAACGTTCGTTTACATGATCGCTGCATTATTAAACGTCATTTCGACCAACTTCGCCATCGGGTTCCGCCTGTCGAAAGTACTCAAGACACGGAATCAATCGAACTACCTGCTAAGGATGCAGTCTCGATATCTGATGATATACCCGACTGCCCTGAATTATCTGAACCGGCACCATTGTTCCCAGCTCCAGTGACTCCACGCAGATCGAGTCGGAAAAGACAACCCCCGGAATTCTTTAACCCATCTGGGTGTTAAGGGCTGTTATCATCGCACTGTTAAAAGGTCTGTTAACAGCTGCACTTCTCAGTCGTTCTACTAATTGCTTCGGAACAACATCGGACTCCCCTGCTACAACTACGAGGGACTACTACTACAACTACGAGGGATTTCTACTACTGCAACTACTACTACAGCCACGAGGGATTACTACTACAACTACGAGGGATTTCTACTACTGCAACTACTACTACAGCTACGAGGGATTACTACTACAACTACGAGGGACTTCTACTACTGGACTTATACTTCTACTACTATAACTACAACTACTACATATCCCAGACTTCTACTGTACAATTATCTATTAATAAACCATATATGTATAAGTTTGCACAAACACAAAAATATTCTTGATCAGCACGACGAGACGAGTTCAAATAGCCATACTTTTGCCGCGATTGCTTTCAAATTAAACATTTGTTAGTTTAATATATCTGTTAATGACTGTGCCAAATTTGATAAGGATCGGGTAGCTATATCATATAGCTCCCATAGGAACGATCGGTGGAAAACAGTGACTTGATCAATATCTTAGTTTTTTCCTATGCTTAGATTGTTGGCCGTTCTTTCGCAAACATTAGCCTTTTTAGCTTGAACGTTTTGTCGCTTTGATGGCTATAGGTAAGATAAGAGTTACCATAAAAGTTGCAAGGGTATTCAAACTTTGACGCGGTCGAAGTTAGCCCCGGCCCTCTGGTTTTGGTATGTTCTTTCTTGGCTTAGCTTGTGTTGTTAATAAATTTTGATGATTTTTTTTTTCTTTCTCTGTCTATTTGTAAGAGCGATCATTTTTTTTCTTTGAAATTTTTCTCTTAAATAAATAATAAAAATTTATGATCTTTTTTTTTTTTTTTTTTTTTTTAACGTTTAATATATTTTTGTTGAATCTACTCTTAAATTAGAGCCTAACAACAAGTTTGAGATATTTTTTTTAGACTAGTACTTAAGATAAATCCTGGGGATATTGCAGGCGGCCCTAATCACTTGTTATTGGGTTGGTCTGTCATTTCTTTTAAGACGAGTTCTATTATTAGTTCGCGTAAGGGAATTGGCAAGAACATTTGGGTGTGCATCCAGTTTCGCAGAATACTTTAGTTGTTGAGTACCTATTTCAGATTTTACGCTAGGTATATTTAGATCATTTTGAATGTTGTCGTTTCGTATATACCACGGGGCCTCCGTGATTGATCTTAAAATCTTCGACTGCGCTCTTTGTATAATATCGACATTGCTGGTACTTGCATTTCCCCATAGTACGGCTCCGTAAGTCCAGATGGGTTTCAGTACGGAGTTGTATAGGAGGACTTTATACTCCAGACGTAGAGGGGACCGAGCATTGATGATCCAATGTAGGCTACTCGCTTTCAGTTTAAGCTGTGACTTTTTTGCTTCGATGTGCTTGCGCCAAGTTAGTCTTCTGTCTAGGTGGATGCCAAGGTAAGTGACATCCACGGCTTCAGGAACTGGTACGTTGTTTAGCATTAGAGCTGGGCAGTTTCTTCTGTTAAGCGTAAATGTAACATGTTTGCATTTCTGCTCGTTGACCCGGATGCGCCAGGTTGCTAGCCATCCCTCTACCACCTTAAGGTGTTCCTCTAGTTTTGCAGAGACTTGTATTGGGCATTTGGATCTGCTAAGGATTGCCGTGTCATCGGCAAAAGTGGACGTTGTAAGTCCTAAACTCGTTGGTAAGTCTGCAGTGTACAGCAGGTAGAGCAATGGGCCGAGTACACTGCCTTGCGGTACACGAGCTTTGATTTCAAAATCAGCGGAGACGGAGCCATTACATCTTACAGCGAATTTCCTATTGTAAAGGTAAGATTCCATGAGTTTGTGTGTGTACTGTGGCAGTTTTTGCCGGATTTTGAACATCAGACCCTCCAGCCAAACTCTATCGAAAGCCTGGGCAACGTCGAGAAAGACAGCCGCACAGTATTCTTTTAGTTCGAATGCTGTTCGTATTTCGGATGTTATGCGATTGACTTGTTCAATTGCACCATGTTTTTCGCGGAAGCCAAACTGGTGTGAAGGGATTGTGTTCTCCGATGCCAGAAATGAGTTTAGGCGGATCTGCAGGACCTTTTCAAAAAGCTTCGAAAGACATGGTAGCAAACTAATTGGCCTATACGATGATGGCTGGGTTTTGTCCTTTCCCACTTTAGGAATCATGATGATAGTGGACTTTTTCCATGTTCTTGTGAAGTAGCCAATTTTTATTATAGCGTTGAACAGTTTGCAGATATATTGTATTGCAATGATAGGGAGTTCTAGGATCATTTTCGGTGTGATTAGGCGGCCAGGGGCTTTTTTCGGCTTTATGTGGTTTTTAATAACTGCAGTGATCTCGTCCGATTGGAGTTCCGAGTACTCACTATCCGTTAATGTGTTCGAAGGGGGAAGTACATGTGAGTTTGATGTTGGATTTGGCTGGAAAACCATTTTAAGATGTGTGGCAAATACGGATGCCCTCTCTTCGTCACTGCGGGCCCATCCACCGGTTGGACTCCTTATCGGTGAAATTGTCTCTGTAGGAGCGCTTAAAGTTGGGTGGGCTTTCCACAGAGGATGTTTAGTGCTGGTTGGACTGAGCTTTTCTATGTATTTCCTTTGAGCCCAGCTTTCCTCTTGTCTTAACGCCTTGGAGAGGTTGCGATGAGCTTGCCTTAGGCGAAGTTTTGCTGCTGGTGATCGAGTAATCTGCCATTCTCTTCTTAGACGTCGTTTTTCCGTTACTAATTGTTCTATCCGCCGGTTCGTAGGCCTGTCAACAGGTTTGGTGTAAGAAGAGGCATGTGGAGTAGATACACTTGCTGCAGCTCCCATCATCGACTCAAGTGCAGAGACGCACATATCAATGTCCTCTGCAGCATCCAGTTTCGGCGAACAGTCAATGTGGGCACTCATGTACATTTTAAATTTAAGCCAATTTGTTTTGTTGTTTGTAAGCCTATATGGGCGATCAAGTACTTGAGGTCTTGTTAATAATGTGAATAGCACTGGAGAGTGATCGGAAGTTAAATCTAGCAGTGTTTCCGCAGTGATCCGATTACGTGGAATCCTCTTGGTTACTGCGAAATCAATCAAGTCAGGCACTTTCTGTGGATCTGTGGGCCAATATGTAGGCCTACCCGGTGAGACGCAATCCATCTTATTGAGAGGGTTGACTATTGTGTTGTACAACTGCTTTCCTTTAGAATTTACCCGTCGAGATCCCCAGTGCGTATGTTTGGCGTTATAGTCCCCTGCTGCAATGAAGCGATCTCCGAGTGTGTTAAAGAAATCGGTAAATTCCTTTTCAGAGATTGAGAAGCGTGGTGGGCAGTACAGGGCGACCAATGTAGTGTTGCCGCAGCTGGTTTGGACGGTTATAGCAGTTGCTTGTAGGTGCTGTGTTTCAAATCTGTTGAGGAACGAGTGTTTTATACGGTTTTTGATTAGGATACCGGTCCCGCCATGAGCTTTTCCGTCTGGATGGTTTGTTGCGTAGAAGGTATATTTTGGTATTTGAAAATTATTTTTTGATGTTAAATGTGTTTCCGAAATCAGCAAAACGTCGATTTCACTTGAGTCTAGGAATAGTTGCAGTTCATTTTTGTGCTTGGAGATGCCGTTAGCATTCCAAAGACATAGACGTAGGGAAGCCATTATTTATTCTCGATAAGCTTCTGGATAAGCAGGTTTTTATTCCGCATCAGTTCGTGCATACAGTTTTGCATGAAAGTCAAAAAAGTGGTCATGTTTTGATTGAGTGAGATCAATAGGGCCTCTAAACCACTTGGACTTTGCTGGCCAAGCTCTGGTGCGCTAGGTTGCGGATTCTGTAGATGGTGGAGTAACGGGGTCTTTTTCGCGGGCTCCGTCTGTCCAGTTCGGAGCACACTAGCGAAGGATACACTAGGACTGGTTGTAGCAGTCATGTTGGATGATCTAACAGCCTTGGCGAAGAAAACCTCCGGTGTAGTTTTGGAGGCGTTGAAGGTGATTTTTGGTCCAGCTGGCGGCTTGCGCCCGTTTAGGTGTGAATTAAGATCCTTGAAGACAGGACATCCTCTGTAGTTGGCCGTGTGGTTCCCTCCGCAGTTGCTGCATAGTCTTAGTGCGACGTTGTTTCTGTCCTTGGTGCAAATTCCATCTTCATGATGTTCGCCGCTGCCAACACACACTGACCTAAGATTGCAATTGTTAGAGGTGTGGTTGTATTCCTGGCAGTTTTTACACTGCGGTGGTTGGCGTCTCTTATGGGGCTCCTCTACGGTGATTCTTCTGTGCAATAGAAGCTGTAGGTTGTAGATCGGGTGCAGTTCATTTGGCTTCGACCGCTTTGCATCTGGTTGGAGCTCGATTTTAAAGAGCGGCTATGCGACTTTGTTCCTGTTGATGATGTTGACAACGGACTTGACCGCAAACCCTTTTTCGACCAACGCGTCTGCTATTTCTTGAGTAGGGACCGATGGCTCAATCCCCTTTAACACAACCTGGAGCCCTTTACTGCTTTTAGTTGGTAGGTATAGAAGTTGATGTTAGCATTACGGAGGTACTTTTCGATGATGCGGAAATTGTCCTCAGTTTGGGCTTGACATTTAATTTCTTTAATGTTACCCCTATTGAGAGGGGTTACAACCAAGTTATTTGCCCCTACTGTTTCTACTAGCTTCGAAATCAGGGCGCTGCAGTTGGCTCCACGGATGTATAAAGGGGGTGGTCTAGCCGATTTAACTTTATCTACAGCGCCGGCTTGATCGTCTTGCTGATCGGCAAGAATTTTAAAACGATTCCCGCTAAGGGTGCTACTCGTTCATTTGGTTTGGTTATTTTCGGCGTATTGCCACTTTTTTTCTTTTGCGGGCTTAGCTTCCGCTTAGTTATTTTAATATATCTGTCCATTCCAGTTTGGACAGAAGTCGTTGGGTTTACTATTGTGGCTGACTCTGGGCGACTTGTCGTTGACGGCTTGAGGCAGGTCAATACTTCGGCAGACGTTGCAGTAGTTGCTGTCAACGAGCTGACGGTGCTGGTTGCTGTCAACGAGCTGACGGTGCTGGTTGGTGCAATCGGTGACCCAGTTATCGATATTGATGGAGAAGCACACTGCTCTCTCCACGGTAAGTTGCTGTTAATTGCTGAGTGGCTGGCACTTTCGGTGTTATTGCTTACGTTAGCATTCAGTGGGGTCGGCGACACCACCGAAAAGTACGCGTTGTTGCGTTGGACCGATAGTCGACGCTCACGTTGTTGTTGTACAATTAGTTCTTGTAGCTGTTGCTGGTGGGGATCGAAAGAGCTTGGGCCCGAATTGGTGGACATGGCTTTTGTAAAACTTACGCACTTTGTTGTTGCAACTTAGTATTTATTGCTATTAGAGCAATCTAATAGCAAAATGATTGTAAATAGGCGTCTCTGAGGCGACTGAGAGCCCTACACAACTTTTTAAATCTCTGTAATAAATTTAATCTCTGTTTAAAATTTATCGTTGAATTCATCCATCTACACATGTCTCCCCAGTAAAGAACAAGGGATCATCTGAAGCTAATGCTTCAAGCGGCCGATGATCATAGGAAGGGTGGGCAAAGGTCAATCACAAAACCACCAGTGATTGCGACTGTAAAAATGCACCTTGCATTATCAGCGTAGGAAATTCTATCTTTTTTTCTATCTTTCTTTTCTATCTTTCTTTTCTATCTTTCTTTTCTATCTTTGATTTATTTTGTATTCTCTCTCTCTTGTCGCATGCGCGCTCACTTTTAATAATATAGAAATGAGAAAAGCAGGCAGGTCGGCGAAATATAAATAATTGTGGTAACTGTGTTTCGGCAGAACTACACCCCTTGTCGACGAGCTAGTGCCGGAAATTTACAGCGTGCCAGCCGACATCCAGCTACTGCATGACCAGCCAAGACTATACGTTACCCGTTACAATCTTGACAATTATAATGTTCAATAATAATAAATTTATGGGTTGTTTATCAACATTTTAAATACATTTGCTTTACCCAATTCAATGATAAAATGCACTTTTCATTGATTATGTATCACAAAGATTAAGTTACTCTAAGTAAATCTAAAGGGTACCCCAAAGTCGTTTTCGTGAGTTATAATGGGGTCTTTCTTTTTTAAGTTAGGGTAAATCAAATTAGGGGCAAACACGTTTACCGTTTTAAGCGCTTGAGAGCAAGATGCGTGATCTACTCGAGGCAATTACAGTGACATCGTCGTAAGCGAATAAGCAGTCTGAAGCAGAGAGATAGAATGGGAGAGAGAGCAAAAGAGTGGGAGTCAAAGAGTGACAAAGTGTCAGAGGCGGCAGAGATACTCTCACACTCTCAACACTCATACGCCGTGTGTGATGTGATGTGAAATTGATCTTGGTTGCGTTTATCTCAATTTGTGAGATACATTTAAAGACATATGTATGTGGGGATTTATCGACTGAAATAGTCGCACGTTAACATCATTTCTAATTAAGAGCACTAAGCACAAAAATTGCGTAGTGCGACTATATTAGATATAACCATATACATACATAGGAGAGAAGTGGAAAATGTTGGCAGAGAGAGAGAGGAAAACAGAAATTCAACATTTTTGCGTGAGGTTGGCGAGATTTGTTTATAAACTTAGTTTTTTTTTCCGAACTGATGTATAATCAATAGAATTGGGGTTAATGCTCGTTTCGAATGAATGGAAACGCATTAAAGCTTTTCTTAAAATAATAAAGTATAAAGATTTCAGCTTAGCTAGTTGAATATTATGCCATATGATATCATCATCATTCACATTATCATTATTAACATTTCATGCCAGTATTTCACACATTTTTCCCCATTACAAACATGTAGATGTTCATGTGCAGTCGTTCTATATAATCCATATGTACGATGTCCTCAACATTGCATCCTACGTCCTTCGCATGTCCAGATGCTTCGCAGTTATTGCAGCATTTGCATACGTCACTCGAATTAAACTCATTGAACCGCATGAAATCCACTAAAACTGACAGCGTCAACGACAGCAGCAGCAGCTATAAAGCGCCAGCAACAACAATAAATATCAAGAATCATAATAATAAAAAAGCTTCTGCTCTCTGACGTGACGGTCGTGTTTTTGCATAGCTCCTGAGTTTTTATTAATATTTATTGTTTTCTCTCAGTTTTTAATTGTGCTTAGTTTTTTTTTTACGCTTTCACTGGTGTTGTTCGCTTGACGCCCTTGTTTATTATTTCCATAATTCGCCAAATTAAATAGTTTAAACAGTTTTTCTGTTTCGTGATTAGAGTTTGGTGCATTTAATTTTTTTCTTTTTATTTTTTTTCTCTATCGTCATTACTTCTGCAGTTGCTCCCCTCATCGCCCCCATCATCCTATCAGTGCTAGTGGCTTTGTTGTTCTATCTGCTTTGTGCTTGTGCTCAGCTTCTCTTCCGCGTAATCACTTTTGTAAGGCCGCCTTTCAATGCTCGGCTTATAACTGTCCTTGCACTCTGTCTTGTGCTGTGCACTCTAGCTGTTCTCTTTGTTTTATTTGTAATTATTGATTTCTTATCGATAATTATCATTGTGCTGTGTATTTAAATTTTTCTATTTATTCTTATATATATAAATTTATTTATTTATTTATTTTTTTTGCCTTGTGTTTCTTTTGGCTTTATAATAGCTTGCTGTCTACCTACTTGTAAGCATTCTGATCGTTTTGATGATCAGTATAGAGCAATATCTTGTTGGCTTTGCGATAATCTTATTCACTTAAAATGTGCTGGCCTCAATGGCCGCGACTACGACAAATTTTCTGGTTTGTCTGTGTATAAGCCTGAGCTTGGCTTAATGCGCTGGACTTGCCCATCTTGTGCCAGGCAGCAGCTTGATTTTAGCCGTATGTATAGGGATATTCGTTTAAAGTTTCTTTCTTTAAACAAACTGGCCAAACAGCTGTCTAACGAGTGTGACTCTAGCGTACATTTATTGTCGCAATTCAAGTTTGTTCCACCTTCTGAGAAGTCGCCCAAGAAATGTACCCTTGAGTTGCCTCGCAAGCAGTCGCCAGCACTCTCTATTACATCGTCTCCCATTTTATTTTCGCCTACACCATCTTCTTGTCCCTCTTTATGCTCTTCTTTTCAGATTGAAGTACCCATTACAAGCCCTGGTGTACCTCATTCTATCCCTAACGGGAACTCTGATCTATCACAGGATCATGCTAGCTCCCAATCACTTGCGGATCCCAATGCTCCCCCGCCTCCACTAACTGTAGTGCCTCATCGTAAACAATTATTTATCTCTAGGCTTGCTCCTGATACTTCTGAGTCGTCTGTGGCAGCTTACATTAGTAATATATGCCCTGCTAAAGTTTTAATTCAAAAGTTTAAGTTTTCTAGGCCTCGCGAAATCTCCTCTTTTAAAATTACAGTACCTAATGAGTATTTCTCAGCTATGGTTGACACTAATTTCTGGCCAGAGGGCCTAGTTGTACACGAGTTTGCGCCCAATAAGCGCTCCCGTCCGTTGCCTGTCCACCTTCCTAATTTATCTTCTGCTTCAAAAAACTAATAACGTCTAGTCTTTGCATCCATTATCAAAATGTAAGAGGACTTCTTACCAAGCTCTCGAACCTGTTCTGTGATAGCCAAACCTTTTCGGCTGACATATTAGCTTTCTCTGAAACTTGGCTTAACTCCTCTGTTTTGGATAATGAAATTCTTTCTAATAACTTTATTTCTTATAGGCTTGATCGTGTTGGTCGTCGTGGCGGTGGAGTACTTATTGCTGTCAACTCGAATCTGTGTTCAAGTGTTGTGCCGATTGATCTGCCCTTAGGTGTTGAGTTTATTTGCGTCGAAATTACATGTTCCAACTTTAGCTTATATATTTCTTGTTCATATATTCCTCCAGCTTCTGATATAACGACCTATATGCATCATGCTGATGCTTTGCAAACTATTTTTAATCGTCTTAAAGATCGCGATTTCATTTATAGTTTTGGGTGATTTCAACTTGCCTAATATTTCTTGGCTTGTTGATGATAATCTATCTTTCTTAATTCCTTCATCTCAACATGTTTTTCTTGATAGCCTACTTGAATATCCGCTATATCAGTTGAATTCTTTCCTTAACTCTTCTAAAAGAATCCTTGATCTTGTTTTTGTTTCTGATCCCACTGTTAGTGCTGTATCCCAAACACAGCCCCTAGTGAAACCTGAAAATCCCTATCACCCTACCATTGAACTTACTATTTCTTACAATTCCGTTACTAATTAATTTAATAACATCGCAAATTCTCGTCGTAGATGTTTTCGTAAAACAAATTTCAATCTTCTTAATAGCCTTATTTTCTCTTTTGATTGGTCATTTCTATTTGAGTGCTGCGATATAGATCGTGCAGTGAAGTTTTTCTACTCTGCTCTTAATTCTCTAATTGATAAATGCGTTCCTTATGTGAATGTCTCTACCGTCTCCAGCGCGCCAATCTGGTTCACACGTAGGCTCTCTAATCTCCGTAACATTAAATCGAGATATTTTAAAAGATTTAAAAAAACTGGATCGCGTCTTGACTATGCAAATTACTGTATAGCCAAATCTCAATTTTGTCTTTTAAACACTCAATGCTACAATAATTATATCGTTCGCTGTAAGGTTGAATTTTATAAGAACCCCAAAAGATTTTATAACTTTGTTAATTCCAAAAGACGCTCTAATGTACTACCCTCCACCTTCAGACTTAATGACCAGACTGCTAATAATGATTTAGATATTGCAGATCTGTTTGCTAAATTCTTTCAGTCGACTTATTCTACTACTGTTTCGGAACCCACACCCTATCTCTTTTCAATCCCACATTTAAATTGTATGTTTTTCCTAGTATTACTGAAGACTGTATTATCTCTAGCTTGTCATGTATGACGTCTTCCTTCGTTCCCGGTCCTGATAATATACCTAGTTGCATCCTTAAAATGTGTTCGAATTCCCTATCTAAGCCTTTATCTCGGTTATTTTTTATATCGAGTGAGACTTGTACCTTTCCCGATATTTGGAAAGAGTCTTCCGCTTTTTAAAAAGGGTAGCACATCGGATTTTTCTAACTACCGTGGCATTGCCAAACTTTCGACAATACCAAAGCTGTTTGAGAAAATTATTACGTCTTCCCTTCAACACCTATCCACTATTTCTCCTTGTCAGCATGGATTCATGAAAGGTCGTTCGTCGCTTACTAACCTTTTAGAATTGACTACCCTTATACACCATGGCTTCCATAAAAAGTGTCAAACTGATGTTATTTAAACTGACTTTAGTAAGGCTTTCGATACGGTTGATCATTCTATGCTTCGCGCGAAACTTAGCATAGTGGGTTTTTACCCAAAACTATTGGCCTGGTTAAAGTCGTATCTTATTGGCAGAACCCAAAAGGTGTCTTTTCGTTCCTCGATATCTAAAACTGTTCGAGTTACGTCAGGTGTACCCCAAGGCAGTCATCTGGGCCCACTGTTATTTACACTCTTTATAAATGATTTGCCTTTGGCCTTGGCTCATTCACGCGTGCTCATGTTTGCGGATGACGTCAAGACTTGTTATTTCTATAATGATCCTTCTTTCCAACAGTACTTGCAATCAGATCTCGATGCGTTCTGTGATTGGTGCCACATTAATAAATTACACCTTAATGCCTCTAAGTGTTCTTTTATGACTTTCAGTCGTTTGTCTCCGTTCCTAGCTCATTACTCTGTTAAGTCTGTTCTGTTAAATTGTTTACCATCGTTCAAAAACTTAGGCGTTATGTTTGACCCAAAACTTTCATTTAATGTTCATATTTCTTCTATTGTCAATAGAGCATGCAGCCTTCTTGGCTTCATTAAACGTTGGGCCAAAGAATTTGATGATCCCTATGTAATTAAGGTTTTATACAATTCGTTAGTTCGCCCTACTCTAGAATATTGCTCGCCAGTGTGGAATCCGCAATATGATGTTCACCAGCGTAGTATTGAATCGGTACAGAAGCAATTCCTTAATTTCGCGTTATGTGGTCCTAATTGGGACCCAAGTCTTCGTATTAATCTTCCTTCACTTAACAACCGTAGGCTCGTTTTTGGCATTCTCTTTCTCCATAAACATGTCAACGGCGAAGTCACTTCTACTAATTTACTAGATACGCTATATTTTTGTGTTCCCTCACGTCGGACCAGAAACTTTTTTCCTATTTCCTTAGTAGATGTCTGACTAACTACTCTCTTCACGAACCTTTTCGTGTTCTTTGCCAATCTTTTAACAACCTTTCTCACCTAATTTCTCCTCATCTGTCTGTCACTTCTCTTCGCGCTATACTTCTTAATCATCTACAGCGAAACCAATAATAATATTCCGGACTTGGATTGGCTGCAACTCATCCCTGACCACATTGACTGTGACTCAGGGCATAGCTGGCACCTTATGCAAATAAAACACCTCCACCGGGTCGGGGATGTTTAGTTGTGTATATAGCTAAGCTATCTTTTTCAATTAATTACTATCTGTCTTTAGCTTAAGCTTTTTCGTCGACTGCTGTGTTAGTTGACGTAAATAAATAAATAAATAAATAAATCCTATAAAATATCCGCACATTAATGACATTTTTAATTAATTAACTTTTTGTCTGTCTTTCAGTGTTCAAGGACTTGCAGAATGACATTTTAGTTTTCAATTATAGGCAGATAACACTGTGATAGTCGGGTCCTGCGAATCGAACTGCATCATTAGTTTTTTAAGTTATCACGATGGTTTCATACAAAATTTTTTCGGGAAGTTTTTCATCAAAGTTGCCGTTTTTTCGAAAAGGGTGTTTTTTTCATTTGCTTCTAACTTCTAAAATATTAATTTTTTTTTACAAACTTTCTTCAGTAACGTTTCTTAGAATTGAAAGAGCTACAAATGTTGGGAAGACATCTAGCCTCTAAGTCCGTCCGTTCCCGAGCTTTGGGACAAAATGTAAAAAAAATCGAATCTTGACCCAATATTTTTTATGTTTTCTTTCTCGCATTTTGTTAATATTGAAAATTTTCCATTCGAATCTGGATCCTAATGTGAAAATTTACTATGCTCAATGGCAGCAGAAGAAACACCAGACCTATCTAATTTACGGTTTATAATATAACCATTTAATCAAATTGAATTTTTATACCCTTGCAAAAATGGTATATTTATTTTGGTCAGAAGTATAAAATGCATAGAAGGAAGCATTTCCGACCATATAAAGTATATATATTCTTGATCAGCATGACGAGACGCGATCATAAAGCCATGTCCGTCCGTCCGTCTGGATCAACGCAAACTCCTCCTAGACTGTTAGAGCTACAGAGTTGCATGTAGGCTTGTATATACTGCAGGGATTGTATATTTCGGATTCAGCCGAAGTCGCCAAAGTCACGAACAGTGACTTTTCTCAATAACTTCAATATTTTCTGAGCTATTGTCATAACTTAATATTGGTGAGTTTATTACACCCATAAACAAATCTGCCAAATTTGATCAAGATCTTTCGAAAACAGTGACTTTTGTCAATAACAATAATCAAATTGAATTTTTCTTAGATATGTTAACAAAATTAAACTAACTGTATTTGTTTAGTTTTTGAAAAATGATTATACAGTCGGTATAATAAATGGATATTATTTATTTCGCAACAATATTTGTCAAGGGCGTAGCCTGGTTTGAGCACGGGCGGAGGAGGGAGGGGTCCATTTAAATCAATGACTTAAAAATGAAGTTGATACTACTTTTTATAGGTTTTCAAATCAAAATGTATTGAAAAAGTTAAGTTAAGCACTCTGGCGTCGCCACTAGCCAACGACCAATTCTGCCCTTATGGATCGCATAGCAAAATACGTTCACACGCATATTTTGTATGTTTCAAGTCCGATTTCAATCAAATTTGTTAGTTTGATAGAAATAGATAAGATTTATTAGTCTGCCAAATTTGATCGCGATGGTCAAAAAATTGCAAGAGCCAATCGGTTTTTTCTAAATTATGGAGACGGAAGTGGGCGTAGCAACATATTAAAATATATGTATTCTGCGCGCATACTAAGCCAATATACATGTAGGATCGCGGTATGGTAGAGGTGATTTCGAGTGAGAACGGGTATCGATGTAATATCGATTAAAAACGATATACGATAGTGAGGAGTGGTCAGTCAGTCGAATAGAGCGAGCCGGTAAAGTTGCGTCTCGAAGTGCGAGCAGTGAAATCAAAAAATAAAGAGAAACATTGTGAAGTAATCAATAATTTTACTACTAAGCTAATAAACTAATAAAGTACAATAAAGCTGATGAAAATAAAACCCGGTGTGTGCAAATTAAATCTCTTCGACTTGGTGAAGGTTGAATCTCCACAACTTGGGGGCTCGTCCGGGATAAGGCTAAATCCCACAACTAGGGGGCTCGTCCGGGATAAGGCTGAATCTCCACAGCTTGCGAGGCTCGTCCGGGATAAAGCTAAATCCCACATACTTACTAAATTTGGTGACTTTAGCTTTGTTAGTTTTCGAGAAAATCAGTTTTGTTTAATTTTCGGGGGCGGAAATGGGCGCGGCAAAATTTTTAAATAGTCAATATCTGCGCGTCTATTAAGATAGCTTACATACCAAATTTAATATCGGTAGCTTACATAGTTTTTAAGAAAATCTGTTTTTTGTAAATTCTGGTGGCGGAAGGGTGCGTGTCAAAAATTTGAAACAAACTCGATAACTGTACATACTACACGAGACGGCATACCAAATTTGGAGGCTCTAGCTGTTATAGTCTCCAAGATCTAGGTGTTCATACGGACGGACGGACGAACAGACGGACATGGATAGATCGACTCGGTTGTTGATCCTGATCAAGAATATATATACTCTGTGGAGTCGGAGATGCTTCCTTTATTTAATGGTTTTTTGGTTGTGTGAATTACATACATATATAGACTCTTCAGATTTGCCAATTTATCTTTGCTATTGCAGGGTATATCCGTTCTGCCCCTCTATAGTCAAGGGGTATGAAAAAAATCCACAACGTTGGCACTGCGTATAAATGAAAATGTATCTGCTGCCGACGTATGAGAGAGGCGCTAGTTTTAATGCTTACATAAAGTGGCGTGTTGAAAAGCTAAAAAGAAAAAAAAACAGAGGGCCGGGGCTAACTTCGACCGCGTCAAAGTTTGTATACCCTTGCAACTTTTTTGGTAACTTTTTCCTTACCTATAGCCATCAAAGAATCTAGCTAGAATCTATAGCCTACAATCTTAGCATAGGAAATAACGAAGATATTGATCAAAGTCACTGTTTTATACTGATCGTTCCTATGGGAGCTATATGATATAGTTACCCGATCTTTATCAAATCTTGCACAGTCATTGACAGATATATTAAACTAACAAATGTTTAATTTGAAAGCAATCGCGTCAAAAGTAACGAAGTTATTGAGGAAAGTCACTATTTCGAAAGATAGTTGCTATGGGATCTATATGATATAGTCACCCGATCTTGATCAAATTTGGCATAGTCGTTTATATGTGTAATTAACCCAACAATATTAAATTTCACAATAGCTCAGAAAATAGACGAAGTTATTAAGAAAAGTCACTGTTCGTGATATAGTGATCCGATCCGGCTGAATCCGAGATATACAACGCCTGCAGTATATACAAGCCTACATGCAAAATTTCAACTCTGTAGTTCTTACGGTCTAGGAGGAGTTTGCGTTGATCCAGACGGACGGACGGACATGGCGATTTGAACTCGTCTCGTCGTGCTGATCAAGAATATATATACTTTATATGGTCAGAGATGCTTCCTTCTATGCGTTGCACACTTTTGACCAAAATTAATATACCCTTTTTGCAAGGGTATAACAACAACAAAAAACCAGAGGGCCGGGGCTAACTTCGACCGCGTCAAAGTTTGTATACCCTTGCAACTTTTATGGTAACTCTTTCCTTACCTAAAGCCATCAAAGTGGAAAAACGTTCAAGCTAAAAGGCCTAATGTTTCCGAAAGAACGGCCTACAATCTTAGCATAGCAAATAACGACGATATTGATCAAAGTCACTGTTTTCCACCGATTGTTCCTATGGGAGCTATATGATATAGTTACCCGATCCTTATCAAATTTGGCACAGTCATTAACAGATATATTAAACTAACAAATGTTTAATTTGAAAGCAATCGCGTCAAAAGTAACGAAGTTATTGACAAAAGTCACTGTTTTCGAAAGATCGTTCCTATGGGAGCTATATGATATAGTCACCCGATCTTGATCAAATTTGGCGTAGTCGTTTATATGTGAAATTAACTCACCAATATTAAATTTCACGACAATAGCTCAGAAAATAACGAAGTTATTAAGAAAAGTCACTGTTCGTGACTTTGCCATTTGTATGGGAGCTATATGATATAGTGATCCGATCCGGCTGAATCCGAGATATACAACGCCTGCAGTATATACAAGCCTACATGCAAAATTTCAGCTCTGTAGCTCCAACGGTCGAGGAGGAGTTTGCGTTGATCCAGACGGACGGACGGACGGACGGACGGACGGACGGACGGACATGGCTATTTGAACTCGTCTCGTCGTGCTGATCAAGAATATATATACTTTATATGCTCGGAAATGCTTCCTTCTATGCGTTGCACACTTTTGACCAAAATTAATATACCCTTTTTGCAAGGGTATAATAAGAGAAAACGGTGGAAAAGCGAATGCAAAAATGTAACAAAAATAGAATAATATTAAGTCTGCTTTGGGATGCCGTGCTCAAGTCGTTGGCTTTGATTTTTATGACTGCATTACTATATGAATGAAACTGGGGGCTGAACCTAGATTTCTGGCCCAATACAATAAGTGAAATTTGTGTGTGTGTGTGAACATTGTGAAGTAATCAATAATTTTACTACTAAGCTAATAAACTAATAAAGTACAATAAAGCTGATGCAAATAAAACATTGTGAAGTAATCAATAATTTTACTACTAAGCTAATAAACTAATAAAGTACAATAAAGCTGATGAAAATAAAACCCGGTGTGTGCAAATTAAATCTCTTCGACTTGGTGAAGGTTGAATCTACACAACTTGGGGGCTCGTCCGGGATAAGGCTAAATCCCACAACTTGGGGGCTCGTCCGGGATAAGGCTAAATCTCCACAGCTTGCGAGGCTCGTCCGGGATAAGGCTAAATCCGACAACTTGGGGGCTCGTCTAGGAAGCGTTTGACGGTAGGACTATTCATCAATCATCAAATTGTTGCAGTCTGAGATCCGTTATTGTACATCAGTCATTAAATTGTTGTACAAAAAACGTGAAATCCATGGGAAAAATTGTGAAATTCAGTCAATTCTTGGAATAAGTCGCACACAAGAGAGAGTGAGACAGCAGCAGAGATTCTTGGCAAACGAAAAAAAAAGCACATCGAGCGTCCACTGAAAATTTTTGGCGCCATGTGGTAAGAAAAACAAAGAAGAAATCCATAAGAGCGACAAATGTTTATGAAAATTTGATAAATCAACATAATAATGAAGTAAGTAAGTCGTCTCGCCGACTTGGGTATACCATACACCAGGTGAAACAAATATTTAAAATTTCGAAAACAAAATGTATGTCTATTAAATTGTTTTAACATGCCTCATAACCATATGCTATCTCGCTCACTCTACAAACACACGAGCACTCTGGCGCCGCCACTAGCCAACGGCCAATTCTGCCCTTATGGATCGCATAGCATGTTTCAAGTCCGATTTCAATCAAATTTGTTAGTTTGATAGAAATAGATAAGATTTATTAGTCTGCCAAATTTGATCGCGATGGTCAAAAATTGCAAGAGCCAATCGGTTTTTTCTAAATTATGGAGGCGGAAGTGGGCGTAGCAACATATTAAAATATATGTATTCTGCGCGCATACTAAGCCAATATACATACTAAATTTGGTGACTTTAGGTTTGTTAGTTTTCGAGAAAATCAGTTTTGTTTAATTTTCGGGGGCGGAAATGGGCGCGGCAAAATTTTTAAATAGTCAATATCTGCGCGTCTATTAAGATAGCTTACATACCAAATTTAATATCGGTAGCTTACATAGTTTTTAAGAAAATCTGTTTTTTGTAAATTCTGGTGGCGGAGGGGGCGTGTCAAAAATTTGAAACAAACTCGATAACTGTACATACTACACGAGACTGCATACCAAATTTGGAGGCTCTAGCTCTGAAGTCGGACGGACGGACAGATGGACATGGATAGATCGACTCGGTTGTTGATCCTGATCAAGAAGATATATAACAAAAAATAAGAGAAAATGGTGGAAAAGCGAATGCAAAAATGTAACAAAAATAGAATAATGTTAAGTCTGCTTTGGGATGCCGTGCTCAAGTCGTTGGCTTTGATTTTTATGACTGCATTACTATATGAATGAAACTGGGGGCTCAACATAGATTTCTGGCCCAAGACAATAAGTGAAATTTGTGTGTGTGTACAAGTTCAAAAATAGTGGAAGTTGGTGTGACTGTACGAGAGGCGACGAGTGGACGGTGAGACGGTAAGCGGTCGGACGACGCAAGAAGAGCGTCACTAAGAATTTTGGCGCCGTTTACGCAAAAAGTCGGCGACTGAAGTTGAGAGCGGCTCGAGAACGGTGGTGACTCGAGAGGGAAAGAGAGAGGAGAAAGCAGACACGAAGTTGATGATAACTAGTGTTTACTGTGGAAGCGGACAGCGGACACGAAGTTGATGATTACCAGTGTTCCCTGTGAAAGCAGACAGACGGAGAGAGCAGACAGCAGACACGAAGTTGATGATAACCAGTGTTTACTGTGGAAGCAGACATAGGCCACGATGTTGATGATAATTAGTGTTCACTGTGGAAGCAGACAGACGGAGAGAGCAGACAGCAGACACAAAGTTGATGATAACCAGTGTATACTGTGTAAGCAGACAGCGGGCACGAAGTTGATGATAACCAGTGTTCACTGTGGAAGCAGACAGACAGAGAGAGCAGACAGAGGGCACGAAGTTGATGATAATTAGTGTTCACTGTGGAAGCAGACAGACGGAGAGAGCAGACAGCAGACACGAAGTTGATGATAACCAGTGTTTACTGTGAAAGCAGACAGCGAACACGAAGTTGATGATAACCAGTGTTCACTGTGGAAGCAGACAGACGGAGAGAGCAGACAGCAGACACGAAGTTGATGATAACCAGTGTTTACTGTGAAAGCAGACAGCGGGCACGAAGTTGATTATAACCAGTGTTCACTGTGGAAGCAGACAGACAGAGAGAGCAGACAGAGGGCACGAAGTTGATGATAACTAGTGTGCACTGTGGAAGCGGAAAACCAAAAGAGAGCAGAGAGCGGACAACACAAACCGTTACGAGAAGCAGACAGCGGGCACGAAGTTGATGACAATTAATGTTCACTGTGGAAGCAGACAGACGGAGAGAGCAGACAGAGAGCACAAAGTTCATGATAACTGGTGTTCACTGTGGAAGCGGAAAACCAAAAGAGAGCAGAGAGCGGACAACACAAACCGTTACAAGAAGCAGACGACAACGACAAGTCCAAACGAGATGGTAGCAGACACGAAGTTGAGATAATTGGTGTGTAGCAGACAAAGAGAGACCAAGAGAACGAGTGGAAAACAGCCGAGTGAGTAGCGACAGCAGTGGCACAAAGAGCGAACCAAACATTTACAAGAAGACTGAGTGAGTTGCTACAACGAGTGGTTCCATAGAGCAGGACGACTATAGTTGGGTGAGCTGTTTAATTGCACGACGAAACCAGACCGGTGGCAGAAATATTGACGTAATTGATGCGAGCTGCATAGAGCAAATTTCTAAGAATCGTCTGAGTTTAACCATAACCTACCACAATTTGACCTACATTAACATAGTGTGTAAATTTTGCTAAATCGTAACAAATTCGATTGATTGATACTAACTATACATTAAAATAGCAAACTTGTTAAGCATTATACCTGTAATTGTGTGAAATGGATCGAGGTGATATTCTAACTTTGCGTATTGAAGAGTTGCGCATTAAATTGAGAGAGTTAGGGCTGGAGACTACAGGCCTTAAAGCTGAGCTGCAATCGCGTCTACTCGCTCATTACGATCTAATAGAAACTGAGAATGACGTGCAGGAGGCAGATTTCGCCTCGGCTAGAACAATTCGAGAAGTCCCGAACACAGATGTGCAAAGGTCATGGTTCACACTAAAAGATGTGGAGGGAAGCGTTTCCGAGTTTTGCGGTTTAGGTTCGATTGATGTTGTACAATGGACTAGGGACCTAGAAGAATGCGCTTTAACCGTACAGTGGAGTCAGTTACAGCTTTTTGTGTATGCAAAACAATTGTTGAAGGGAGCTGCATTGTCGTTTATACGTAGTAAGAGAGATATTTGTAGTTGGGAGTCCCTGAAAGTAGCTTTGAAAAACGAATTCAGAGTAAAGGTTTCATCAGCCGAAGTTCATAGAAGACTAAGTAATCGAAAGTTGAAGAGAGGTGAGAATTTGTATGAATTTTTGTATTCGTTAATGGAAATCGCAAAGCCGATCGATTTGGATGACGAAAGATTAATCGAGTATTTCGTAGAAGGTATACCAGACATGAGAGCAAATAAGGCATTATTGTATCAAGCCAGAACAGTAGATGTTGAAAGTTGAAAGTTCAAATAGAACATACTTAAAATCCTATGATCCTAGGAAGTCGTCAAAGAAAACAACATTGGAGTCATCTTTTCACAAGCAAGGTAGAGATAATAATGAGAAAAGTTCGATAACAAAAGGTGGTCGCAAATGTTTTAAGTGTGGTGATCCTTCACACATGATAAGAGACTGTAACAAGAAATCGTTGTTTTAAATGTAGCAAAACAGGCCATCGCTCATTTGAATGTAAGGGAAAAGATACCACCAAAGTTGAAAGCACCAATGTTGTAGGTGATAAATTAGTAAAAGCATCAGGTAAATTTACTGATTCGGGTTTGGAGTTGAAAGAAGTAAGTTAAGAAAGTTGTTGTTTCTGTTCATGTTGCTGGTCGACAGCCTCTTCAAACGATATGCAGCTGTTCAACATCAACAAGAGTAACAACTACAACAACAACAGAAACAACAGCAAAAACAAAGCAAAATATATAAAAAACACACGAGGAAAAGTTGAAAAATGTTTGCTTTTGATTTTTGTCAACTTAATTCAAATGCAAAATAAAAATTGCTGAACAACAAAAAATGAAAACTAAAGACAATATTTTATTTGCATTTATTGTTCGCACTGTTTTCCATCCAAAACAACTTGAATTGACCTTGTAACAAATATTCGCAAATTGCGAAACGCCAGCAAACTGTAACTGCATATAGCAACTGCATTAAACTTAAACAGCAAAGGCAAAAGAAAAAAAAAACAACAAAAAAATATAATAAACTAAAGGTGGCGACTTTGTAACGAACACGCGGGTGTCGGAGTGCACTCTCTGTCTTACTAACAAGTGGCTCGGCTGAGCTCAGGGAAAATGGGGTGGTTCTTGTGCTCTCCCAAAACATGCGCTACATAAGTAAAATGAAGACAGAGATAAGGAATAAAGGACTACACCTAAATAGGGATTTTTATGCAGAGGTGATTGGTGTTATTCGAAGGACCTAGATGTCATTGCCTTCTCTTTACCCACCCAACCTTGTAATCCCTAAGAAAACTCAGTATTACCCATATTGTGGCTGTTAAATCTTTTACGTCAGGTGCCCAAATAAACTAACTCAGCAATTCATCATTTCATACATATATTCAAATTCAAAGAAAAAATTGGCATATGCCATTAAGATAAGAAGATAACATCGGATTTCGTATCCCACTTAGATAATAGGAGCATTAACAATAATTTCAAATATAGATAATTCCTAACTAATTTGGTGAGAGGAATCGTACAAAAATGTGTGTTGTTTTATAAGTATAAATTTGATCTAAACTAAATTTTACGTTAAGCATTTATTTCACTTTGAAAAATAAAAAAACTAACTAACTCTGTGGTCGCGGCAAGCGGTTATATTTCGCCAATAGATTTTATGCGGCTATGCCGTACTTACAGTTTGCAGAGTCCAATCCAGTCAGCAGGCCTGATGATAGGTGGAGTACTAGAGGCTGTTCAAATTATTAAAAAGGGCACAAAAATATAACTTGCTTCTCGTTACCAACGTTATGATTTTCAGAACCTGCTATATAGAAATTTCATTATAAATATTGTACTTATAAATTTGAACACATGTTTGTACGGTACTTAAAGAAAATGAAAAACGGCTGTTAGAGGGCCTGGGGGTGAGGTTGGGGTCGTCAATGCAGAATTCTTCGATCTTTGTGGCGAGGGGTTATCCCGTGTCCTAAGGTGAAACATCCACTCCAACGAGGGTTCGCCTAGGAATTAGGCTGGCTGGGTACGCTCCACACAACAATATGTGTGCGCACTTATGGCCAAATCGCTCTCCAACAATTTATCCTATGGTCAGTTCATGGACCGGGCCGACATTTAATTGGTCGGAGTCCCAAAAGTCCGACATGAAACCATGGATGGGGTCGTCTTCGGCCTTATGGTGGCTAACACCATGAGTACGCGCTTGCATTTAATTGAGGCAAGGCAGCGCTGGCAGTGGCGTTTTATTTTCGTTCCTTAATTAAAATTGGAACTCGAAAAAAAAGAGGCGTGGACTTATGTATGTCCATGAGGGTACCGGAGTGTTACGTCTCTCCACGTGCATTGCTTGCACTTGCGGTTTTTTTTTCGCGTTGTCCCTTCTCCTATTCGCACAACTGCACTCTAGCTCAGACCATTCTAGACTCCCCGCACACTATTCAAGCTCAATTTTTGGGCACTTGTCTTGCATAGGCTTTTCTATGGAAGTGGATCGTGTAAGCTCGGTTCCAAAAAAAAAAGCTCAAGGTCAATTCGCCTTAGAAATAGTGTATGCTAAATATATTCGTCTAGCTAGCAGATTTACATATATAATTTAATGTTTGAAACAGCGCACCCTTACACCACAGATTTGAGCTCTTTTCCTGAAAGGTTTTCAACTACATACAAATGATTTCCGAGTTTTTTCTTGATTTTAACTTTAACTCCGACTGGTGCTAATTTAGCATTAAAATTATTGGCTAGGTTGCTGAGTTTAAAGTTACGCTTAGTGACTGTTTGGCCCACTTCGAAGTTGCGTATTTTACTCCTCAAGTTATATGTCCGTTGATTTGTATCATAAGCTTTATCTAAATATTTTTGAATATCAGATCTAATCCGTACGAAATTGTCTAGTCTATCTAGCCGAACCGTAGCTTCATTCAGTAGATTGAGGTTGGTCAATAATTTGTAGTCTTTTCCGTGGGTTATCATGTTTTGGCCAAACACCGCCACATTGATTGATGAATATGATTTCGTAATGCACTGTTTATACTACTGAGAAATGTATCCCAGTGACATTGATCCGAACGGAGATAGGACCGTAAGGCCGCATCAATGGATCGGTTTACTCGTTCAGCCGCATTGGCCTGTGGAGAATACGCAGCGGTAAATACGTGCTGCACTCCGTAATTCCTAATAAATGTTGTGAACTCCTGGCTTTTAAACTGAGTGCCATTATCACTGACTATATACTGTGGCACACCAAAGCAGCTAAAGATATCATCCCTTAAGATAGATATTATTACATTCGAGTTAAATTTCTTTACAGGTTTTAAGAAGGTAAATTTACTAAAGTGATCTAGAATGATAAAAATTCCGATATTTCCCTGTTTGGAGCGAGGGAAAGGGCCGATAAAATCCACATATAATCTTTGGAATGGTCGTTCGCTTATGGTTTGGTTATTTGCAGATATTTGGGTATTTGCAGGTTTGACATATCTCACACTGTTGAATGTACTTCCTAACGTCTACAACTAGTCCTGGCCAGAATAAGTTACGCCGAATACGCTCTAAACATTTTGCTATGCCGCAATGGGCTGAGTTGGGAGGATCGTGGGCTGCTCTAATAACACTATCACGGAGTTCTTGGGGCACCAGCAATTTCCACATCTTATCGTTATCTGCTGAATTCCCAGTCATAAAGTCAGTGCGATGATATATATATTGATTAATAACTTGAAAATTCTTCGGATTCAAATGCCGACGAGGACAAGTCGATTTCAGGAGATAATTCCATTTCCAGGAAAGCTATTTCATTTTCAAATGATCGCGACAAAGCGTCAGCAACAACATTTTCACTACCTTTCCGGTGTTCTATCTGGAAGTTATACCCCTGCAGCTTCATTGACCAGCGGGCTAATCGACCGCTTAGTTCTTGTTGGTTCATAAGCCACCGCAAACTAGCGTGATCAGTCACGACTTTAAACTCATGGCCTCGAATACATTCGAATACATTCGAAATCTTTTAATCGCTAACACTACCGCAAGATATTCGAGTTCGGTGACCGAATAATTTCGTTGTGCTTTGTTAAGTTTTTTAGACATAAACGTGATGGGTCGTTCGAAACCGAACTCATCAACTTGGGCTAAAAGCGCACCTACTCCAAGCATACTTGCATCACACTGCACTATAAACGGTTTCTTATAATTTGGGTGTGCTAAAAACGGAGCAGTGCTAAGTTTAGACTTGATGTTCTCAAAAGCACATTGCGCTTCTTCGTTCCACGAAAAAGAATTGCCACGCAATAATTCTGTTAACGCAAAGGTGATAGTTGCATATTGTGAGATAAATCGCTGATACCATCCAGTCATTCCTAAAAATCTCTTAAGCTGTCGCTTGATTTTCGGAACTGGGAACTCGGATATCGCTTTAACCTTGTCTGGGTTAACTCTTAACGTGCCCCCTCCGACTATATATCCTAGGTACTCTACTTTTCGCAGACAAAATTGACTCTTCTGGATGTTAATGGTTAGCCCTGCCTGCTTCAGACGGGCAGATACCTCACTAAGATGAGCAAGATGTTCATCGAAATGATTTGATAATATCAATAGGTCGTCAAGGTAAACTGATATTTGAGTTTTGAGCTGATACGGAATAACTTGGTCCATTAAACGACACATCGTTTTGGGGGCATTACACAGTCCGAAAGGCATTCTCCTAAATTGATACAATGGCCGATTGGGAACTGTAAATGCTGTTTTTCCTTTCGATGATTCTTCCAGACCGATTTGCCAAAAGGCATCTTTAAGATCAATTTTGGAAATACAATGTACAGGGGGAAGTCTACTTAATAGGCCTTCTAGATTAGGTATTGGATATGCGTCTTTTACTGTAACCGCATTTAATTTTCGAGAGTCAAGGCAGAATCTTACCTTACCTGGTTTGACTAACAAGACGCAAGGGGAAGACCACGAGGACGCGGGCGCTTCTTCTATGACTCCTAGCTTTAACATTTTGTCTATCTCCTAACATAATAAGTTTTCCTTTGCTGGTGATATTGGGTAAAATTTTTGTTTATTTGGCTTGGCGTTTTCGGTGTCAATAATATGTTCTATAAGGCTCGTAAAACCTAAGCCATCTCTTTCAAAAGTTGGAAATCCAGTTATTACAGTTTGTAATTGACTATGCTGACTAGCTGTTAATGGAAATTTATCCTCTTCAACAGAAACTTCAGAAACTTGAATATGAGAAATTGAAAGACCAAATGTTCTCCAGAAGTCCATGCCACAAATTACCTTTTGAGTAATAGTCGGTACTATGAGAAATTCTAAGTTGGCGCTTTTCGAGTTATACGTGAGATTGCTTGTAATCGTACCAACCACCTGTTGCGATTGCCCATCGGCTGTCCTAACGTTACCGCGCGTTTTGGGGCAATATTGCTTGGTGGTCATAAGTTTTGTTGCTAATTCCCCACCTACTACACTTTTGTTAGCTCCGCTGTCTAGTAAAGCAGTGTAAATTTGTCCATCTATTGATAAATCAATAAAAGGTCGTATGTCGTTATCCATGTTGATTATGGTTGATATGGTAAGTTTCTTTAGCTTGTGTCTATTAGTCCAGAACGTTCGCAATCGTCGCTTAGATCGCGAGTGCGGCATCGCTTTGTCAAATATTTCAGATCTTCGCTTGTTATACTCCTGCAACCGCACATGATATGGTTTGAACTGTTTAGTATTAGGTAAGTCAGAGTTATTAAGTAAGGTCACGTCTGAGTTGATTATTAAATTCTTTGGTTTATCCAAGACTACGGGCGGACATCCCCCTTCACTAATCGGCGGATATCCTGCGACTGGTTTCCCGTACGCGGATTACATTTTAAACAATTTGGTTTATACACATCTACTAGTCCACACCCATAACAAAATATGCGACGTTGTTGCAAACAGTTCTGATAACCATGTCCTAATTCGTCACAATTGCAGCATTTTATTTTCTCTGGTGCACGCAATGCGCACACATCCATAGGGTCATCTGTTTCGTCATCTAGCTGTTCAACTACTGGTTCATCATTCAACAACACATTCACCATATGTTTACTGCCTATTTGACGCGTTAGATGTCTTGACCGAAAGCTGCGAAAAAAATATTTCATGCTGATGACATTCCCTACGCAAGGCGGCTAGGTTTGGTGTCTCTACATGCAAAATTTCATGAAATAAGTCGGGTCTTAAATTGTTTCGCACTTCAGCTATAAATTCTGAATCGTTTAATGGTTCTCGCAAAGCATCTGTAATAGCCAACATAGAATCGAGAAATTCATCAAAATTTTCGTTGGAGGCCTGCTTGCGTCTGCGAAGGGCATCCATAATGTCTCTGTCTGATCTTTGGTCTTTAAACCTATCTCTTAAACGAATGCATAGATCGAACCAGTTCATTTCGTTCGAGGTTCGATGACATCGCCAGAAAAATGTTAGGGCTGGTCCCGAGAAGAGCAGATTAGCGAATTTATAAAGCAAGTTAAAGTCTCCATTCAAACTTTGGGTTGTTAAACAATTTACTCGATAAATGAAATCTTTTACAGTTATATCTTTGGAGGACCCTGTGAATCGTATATGCCAGTTAAAAATTATACTAGATACTCGATCGGGTCGTTCTGGTACTATCTCTTGGTCAATTGCATTTGGATTACTCCGAATATTAAATGGTCGAGCTCTAACACTATTTTCGAGACTTCTTCGCGGAGCAACTGAGGGTGGTGGAAAGTCCCACTCTAATTGAGGTTCATCAGTGGATTCCGCACGAACTCCCGTGATGCTTAAATTTCTCATGGCGTTACGAATTTCCTCGGTAATTACCGATGCCATATTAACTCGATAAGTTTCTAATGAATTGGAAATAAGTTGTTGAATGCGTTCTTCTGACACTACTGGTGGCTGGTTTGCAATTGAATTTCGTGGTTGTTCATGTCGAGGTAGTCCCCCAGTTCTTGGATTCTGATTTGGATTGGCACGAGTATTTGCTCGTGTGTTTGGTCTTTTTGGTATTGCTCCTGAGGCTGCAGAGTTGTCTGCTCCAAGAGAAGCTCGTGGAGGTTGAACATTAGTAGTCAATCTATCATCGCTAACTAATAGACTTTTTAAACAAGGTTGCCTACAATTTGGACATGATTCATTGGTCTCGAGCCAAATCTTGAGACAATGTTTATGAAACGTGTGCCGACATGGGGTCTCTACAATCTCTGTCTGTCCACTGGTATCATTGCAAATTACGCATACGAGTGCTTTCTCACTTGGCATAGCAGAAGCCAAGTTGTCTAGGCTTCGTCTTACGGCCATACTTTAAAAAACTAAAACAAAAAAACTTAGGAAAACTAAAGGTAAGTATCAATTTTTCGTAATCACGAAAGATACAAAACAACTAAAGATAATTTGACGATTCTATTTCGTAAACACGAATTATGGATTCAAATTTTTTTTATATCAAAATAATTTTCTTACAAATTTGGGACTTCTCCTTCAATAAAAGTTTAACAGCATTAATACCCCCACCACTCTGCAATTTATTTGCATAAGCTGTACTTGAATGTGTAATTCGTTGCAAGAGGGACTTGCCAGTAACGATTCCAGCAAGAACAGTTCTCAATTTCACCTCACTACAACAATTTTATTTGAGATCTATGAAACTTTATGGCCTGGTAGGTATCCGAACTGTATCCAGACATATATTCCTAAGCTACATAATTTTCCATATTTTGTCTGTTCTATTTATTTAAAATGATTTGTTCAAAATTAAGAAAACATTATTGAAAGGGTATACAATTTCACTTGGTCCAGCTATAATCTGATACTCATACGCTGGCCTTTCCAAAGTGATATTTTACCATCATATTGCACGGTAGAAGGTGTTATGGGAAGTAAAGGAGTGGATTAAGGACAATGTAGGGCAAAAAAATCCATGCTTCTTCGTGCCCCACGTTGGTCGCCATTTATTATGTAACGAACACGCGGGTGTCGGAGTGCCTCAAATATAGATAATTCCTAACTAATTTGGTGAGAGGAATCGTACAAAAATGTGTGTTGTTTTATAAGTATAAATTTGATCTAAACTAAATTTTACGTTAAGCATTTATTTCACTTTGAAAAATAAAAAAACTAACGAACTCTGTGGTCGCGGCAAGCGGTTATATTTCGCCAATAGATTTTATGCGGCTATGCCGTACTTACAGTTTGCAGAGTCCAATCCAGTCAGCAGGCCTGATGATGGGTGGAGTACTAGAGGCTGTTCAAATTATTAAAAAGGGCACAAAAATATAACTTGCTTCTCGTTACCAACGTTATGATTTTCAGAACCTGCTATATAGAAATTTCATTATAAATATTGTACTTATAAATTTGAACACATGTTTGTACGGTACTTAAAGAAAATGAAAAACGGCTGTTAGAGGGCCTTGGGGTGAGGTTGGGGTCGTCAATGATGGGTTTCGAATCTGCGGCAACATCTTCCTAGCAGAATTCTTCGATCTTTGTGGCGAGGGGTTATCCCGTGTCCTAAGGTGAAACATCCACTCCAACGAGGGTTCGCCTAGGAATTAGGCTGGCTGGGTACGCTCCACACAACAATATGTGTGCGCACTTTTGGCCAAATCGCTCTCCAACAATTTATCCTATGGTCAGTTCATGGACCGGGCCGACATTTAATTGGACGTAGTCCCAAAAGTCCGACATGAAACCATGGATGGGGTCGTCTTCGGCCTTATGGTGGCTAACACCATGAGTACGCGCTTGCATTTTGTTGAAAATACCATATGTTTCTGTTTGCAGCCCTGTATTTATCCCTGGTTATATCGATTGTACTAAGCTTGTAGGTTATCGATATAAGATGCTTTGTATATAGATGCTTGTAATATACAGAGTTTTTTTTGGCTTCTTCTTCTTTTTCCGCCCTTGAAAGTGTGCGGACACTTAATAAAGATAAACTTATAATTTAACGCAATCCACTCGATCCTCAACAGGTTATGGGCCCAGATACACGCGAGTGTGGGCAGGAGGATTTGTGTTAAAAGTTTAAGTAGATATTTCGCGGCTGGCGAAAAGTAATTGTGCGGAAAGACACACGGCATAAGGCGCGTGGTAAAATATGAGTTCTTTTTACCAAATAGAAAAGTTGGAGGAGGGGAATTATGATTCCTGGTCCGTTCAAATGCGCAGCGTGTTGATCCATGCGGAATTATGAAATTCCATAGGCATGACGAGGCCTACGGGAGCGAATGCAGTTGCTGCGTGGGATGCACAGAATCAGAAAGCGTTGGCGACGATAACGCTGAGTGTAAGACCGTCTCAGTTGGTTTACCTCAAGAATTGTGCTACAGCAAAGGAAGCATGGGATAAGCTCAAAGAAACGTACGAGCCAAGCGGACCCGTCCGGAGGGTGTCGCTATATAAAAAGTTGCTTGGGTTGCAGCTGAAAGAGGACAAGATGAGCGACTATCTCAATATGTTCTTCTCTACAAAGGACAAACTTGCTGAAGTGAATATTAAGCTAGAAGACGAACTAGCGGTGATCATATTACTTTCGAGTTTGCCAAAGGAATACGAAAACTTCGTTATTGCGATGGAGACTCGTGATAGTCTTCCTTCTTTGGACAGTCTAAGGATTAAGTTGCTGGAAGAAGGAGATCGCAGGAGTAACGAGAGAATGTCAAACCCAGAAGAGCAACGGGCATACCAGGCGAATGTGCGAAAAAATCCAATTCGTAAGAAGAGGTCTCTGGTGGATATAGAGTGCTACAGTTGTGGGCAACGAGGTCACTATAAGAGGGACTGCCCAAAGTTTCAAGAAAAGCCAAAGGAAAATCGGCAATCACAACATCGATCGTACACTATTCTAGCTGCGGCACAGGCAGGAAATCTAGATGCTTCGAGCTGGTGTGTGGATTCGGGAGCAACGGCTCATTTATGTGGCAGGCGCAGTATGTTTGCGAATTATGTTGCACATGAGGAAGATGTTGTATTGGCCAACAACCACGTCATAAAAGCAGTTGGCAGAGGTGACGTGCTTGTACAAACAGGATTTTGTGAGCTGAAATTGGAGAATGTTTTGCACTTACCAGGGTTGGAGACGAATTTTATATCGGTTGATCGAGCAGTCGATAGGCGATGCACTGTGACTTTCGACAAAAATTCGGCGACGGTTCGCCAAGACGACGAGATGGTGCTAATAGCAGAGAGGCAAGGAAAGCTCTTTGTGTTTAAGGAGACAGGCAATCGATGCTTTGGAGCGAAACAAATAAGTGCAGAAGATTGGCACTACAGGTATGGTCATTTGAATTATTCAAGTCTGATGAATATTGTTAAACGCAGGATGGTGACTGGCATGGAAAATGTGGATTTTTCCGAGAAGATGCCATGTGTGACTTGTATGAGAAGCAAGATTCATACTCAACCTTTCCCGTCAGCGTCTGAACATAGAGCTCAGCATCTTTTGGAATTGGTACATACCGATGTATGTGGACCTTTTAAGCAACGTTCTCTAGGCGGTTCTTCATATTTTTTGACATTCATAGACGACATGTCGAGACGAATATTTGCTTATTGTCTAAAATCGAAGGATGAAGTATTCGAGAAATTCGTGGAATTTAAAGAGATGGCTGAAAGACAGACTGGCCAAAAATTGAAAGCAATAAGAAGTGACAACGGCCGAGAATTCATCAACAGGCGTTTTGATGGGTACTTAAAGGATCATGGAATTGTGCGTCAGTTGACGGTTCCATATAGCCCTCAACAGAATGGAGTGGCTGAACGAGCAAACCGGACGCTAGTCGAGATGGCTAGATGTTTGCTTGTACACCCGGATATGCAGGAGTTTCTCTGGGCAGAGGCAATAATGACAGCGTGTTACATTCGAAACAGATCACCAACAGCAGCTTTAGTTGGTATGACACCTTATGAGGCATGGACTGGAAGGAAACCCAATGTGCAGGGTATGCGCATTTTTGGATCGATAGCAGTTGCATTGGATAAGACACGACGAAGCAAGTTTCAGGCCAAGGGCAGAGAAAAGCATACAGGTTGTATGACAAAGAAAAACGGGAGGTCGTTGAGAAACGGTCGATTGTTGAATCCCCAGGTCCAGCACAAACAGTCACAGGTTTGGAAATGCGGTGGGACGAATCAAGTAAAGACGATCTGGAAAATGAGGAATTTGTTAGCGCTGAAGATTTCGAAGATGAGATTTCAGGGCAGAGCGACGATGAATCTTGCCAGCGGAAGAACAAGAACCAGAACAAGAGATACGACAGGAAGGACAGATCGGTCCTGGAAGGCCGCGTTTGAATCGCACCGGTAAGCCAGGACGTCCCAAGAAAATATACAATCGTGTAAACAAGTTACATGTAAAGGAACTGGATTTGCCACAGACATTTGATGATGCGATGCAAGGTAAGCAATCTTCATTCTGGAAGACTGCTATGGATAAGGAATATGAGGCTCTGTTGGCAAATAATACATGGACACTGGCAGATTTACCCAAGGGACAAAAAGCGATTGGTTCAAAGTGGGTATATACTATCAAAAGGAGTGGCGATGCAAGCGTGGAGCGGTATAAGTCTCGGTTGGTGGCTAAAGGGTGCTCACAGATATACGGCGTCGATTATACCGAAACCTTCTCACCAGTGTGTCGTTACGAAACGATACGGCTAGTTTTGGCTATAGCAGCGGAGCTGAAACTATATCTGCACCAAATGGATGTGTGCACAGCCTATCTTAACAGTGACCTAAACGAAGTCGTCTATATGAGGCAGCCTCAGGGATATGTGGATAAGACAAATTCACAACAGGTGTTGAGGCTGAATAAAGCTATATATGGATTGAAACAAGCAGGAAGGGAGTGGAATGCCAAGTTGAATGGAGCTCTATGTGATCTTGGATTCACTTCTTCCAAGAACGAGCCGTGCCTTTATCAACAGGATATAAAAGGTAGACTTTGTTTGGTACTAATATATGTAGATGATTTACTTATAGCTTGCCAAAAGATGGATGACATGATCGCAATCAAGGCAAAGATTGCGATGAAATTCGAATGCGTCGATAAGGGTCCGTTACGAGAGTTTTTGGGCATGCAAGTAGACCGGAATGATGATACAGGCAGTATCATGATGAATCAGGCTCAGTACATAAAAGGCATGCTTCAAAGACATAGTATGGAAGTGTGTCGAGCAGTTGCTACTCCATTGGATGCTGGTTTCCAAGTGGCGTGCAGTGACGAGAAATGTGTCATACAGGATGTGACAATGTATCAGTCAGCAATCGGAGAGTTGATGTGGCTTGCATTAACATCAAGACCTGATATCTACCATTCAGTTATCAAATTGGCGCAAAGGAATAAGGAACCTCACAGTGAACATGTTGCAGCAGTTAAGCATGTTATGAGGTATTTGGCGGCAACGAAGGATCTTAAGTTGCACTACCGATCGTGTGGAGATGCTCTTACGGGACACGCTGACGCAGATTGGGGCGGTGATGTGAGCAACCGCAAATCGTACACAGGGTACGTGTTTTTCTTGGCAGGTGGCCCTATCTCCTGGAAGTCAGAAAAACAATGCAGTGTGGCGTTGAGCAGCACAGAGGCCGAAAACATGGCTATGTCTTAAGCGGCGAAAGAGGCTTTGCATTTGAGGCGATTGTTGATCGAGATTGGATGTGGAGACGCTGGGACATCTACGAAATTGTTTGGAGACAATTTGAGTGCTCAATCTCTGGCCAAGAATCCTGTGTTTCATGCTCGATCGAAACACATTGACATCAGACATCATTTCGTTCGAGAAGTTGTTACAAGAGGCGAGATTGATCTGGACTATATATCAACTAAGGACATGGTAGCTGATATATTAACGAAAAATTTGTCTAAGCAAAAGCATAATCATTGTGTCAAGTTATTGAATTTAAACTAAGAAAGTAATTGTAATTGGCACACAGACTCATATTGAGGAAGGGTGTTGAAAATACCATATGTTTCTGTTTGCAGCCCTATATTTATCCCTGGTTATATCGATTGTACTAAGCTTGTAGGTTATCGATATAAGATGCTTTGTAACTCTGTATATTTTGGCTTCTTCTTCTTTTTCCGCCCTTGAAAGTGTACGGACACTTAATAAAGATAAACTTATAATTTAACGCAATCCACTCGATCCTCAACACATTTAATTGAGGCAAGGCAGCGCTGGCAGTGGCGTTTTATTTTCGTTCCTTAATTAAAATTGGAACTCGAAAAAAAAGAGGCGTGGACTTATGTATGTCCATGAGGGTACCGGAGTGTTACGTCTCTCCACGTGCATTGCTTGCACTTGCGGTTTTTTTTTTCGCGTTCTCCCTCCTCCTATTCGCACAACTGAACTCTAGCTCAGACCATTCTAGACTCCCCGCACACTATTCAAGCTCAATTTTTGGGCACTTGTCTTGCATGAGCTTTTTTATGGAAGTTGATCGTGTAAGCTCGGTTCCAAAAAAAAAGCTCAAGGTCAATTCGCCTTAGAAATAGTGTATGCTAAATATATTCGTCTAGCTAGCAGATTTACATATATATAATTTAATGTTTGAAACAGCGCACCCCTACAACTTGAAGACACCCTCTTTATGAAAATTTGATAAATCAACATAATAATGAAGTAAGTAAGTCGTCTCGCCGACTTGGGTATACCATACACCAGGTGAAACAAATATTTAAAATTTCGAAAACAAATGTATGTCTATTAAATTGTTTTAACATGCCTCATAACCATATGCTATCTCGCTCACTCTACAAACACACGAGCACTCTGGCGTCGCCACTAGCCAACGACCAATTCTGCCCTTATGGATCGCATAGCAAAATACGTTCATACGCATATTTTGTATGTTTCAAGTCCGATTTCAATTAAATTTGTTAGTTTGATAGAAATAGATAAGATTTATAAGTCTGCCAAATTTGATCGCGATGGTCAAAAAATTGCAAGAGCCAATCGGTTTTTTCTAAATTATGGAGGCGGAAGTGCGCGAGTTATGCCATTAGCAACACTTCCATAACAGCCGACCCAAGAGGTCTACACTCCACATTAATGTAAACATAAACAATACCATTCCATTAAACATAGAGTGTCACAAGATAAGTGACAGTTTCCCTAAACATAGAGTGTCACAAGATAAGTGACAGTTTCCCTAAACATAGAGTGTCACAAGAAAAGTGACCAGAAGAAAACATTATAAACACTTAGATGTAAGCCAAACCAGAATATGATTTGATTCAATAAAGCAGTCTTGATTTAACACTCAACCAGAACAGACTCAATCTTAATTGGCGCAGTCGGTACTCGAGTTCACAGCTAAAATATTGTGGAAACTTTGAACGCAATCAAAGATAACGAAACAATATAATACTGTGGAAAACAAAACATTTAGTGACAAAATAAAATATATATATTGTGGAAACTTTGGAGAAAATCTAAGCCAACGAAACAATATAATATTATAAAAACATTTTGTGACAAATAACGAAACAATATAATATTGTAAAAACACTTTGTGCAAACAAACAGAATTATTGTGGAAACTTAAAAAAAAAAAAAAAGTTAACGAAACAATAAAACATACACCATTAAAATGGCACAAATTAACGAAATACAACAATGCATTCAAATGCTAACATCAATAATAATATCCAATCAAGAGATGCATTCTAATCCAACAACAAGGGAGAGAAACAGCATCGAGAAGGAAACAAGGTACTTGCCGGTGTTCACTGGACAGGAGGGAACGTTACATGGTTTCATTTCGGCAGTCAACCAAATCATGAAGGAGTATGATGATAACGACCAGGTCTTCACTGTTATATTCAACACCAAAATTCAAGGTCAGGCTAGAACTATGCTTAATATTAACCCCCTACATCTTGGGCTGATTGCAAAACTCGTCTTCGACATCATTATCGCCCAAGAACGGATCAAATGGGTCTAACCAGAAAAATTAATAACTTAAGGGTAACTACCGTTCGAGATCTTGATTTTAAAGTAAGAGCAATTGTTGAGGAAATTACTGATTTTTCGGTCTTTGAAAACAATAGCAGATTAGTTGACATATTAAGTGGTCTCTTAATTCAAAGAGTAAAAGAATTATCTTGTGGTCCAATGGCCATTGCCTTAATGAATAAAACAACATTAACAGATATAAGAATTGAACTTGCAAATTATATTGGTCTGAATTATGAAAATTTAAATAAAAAACTATTATTAACCAAAAATGACAATGACCATAGTACATATAACAAACAGACAACTAATAAAAATACAAACCGAAATACTGAACAGAGTCAAAATGTAAAACAGTCTCAAAATCCCAATAGACAACAGAGTCAAAATACGAGACAGTATCAAATCCGAATAGACAACAGAGTCAGAACGTAAGACAAAATCAAAATTATCAGCAACCACAAAATAATCAGCAACCACCAGCAGAAGCAATGAGTGTAGATAATATAAATGAGGAAGTAGTAAACAGCACAGATAATCAAGAGTTTTTTACCAACTAGCCTCGGATGAAAAAAAATTTTTATAAAAGGAACAATAGAGGAAGATACTTATATTATTTTAGTAGATACAGGATCAACCATAAGCATTTTAAACACAACTAATGTACATAATTCCAAATACAAAATAATTGAAAAATATTCAAAAACCATACATACAATAAAGGGAAAAATAGAAAGTGACAGTTACTTAGTGAAAACAAAAGTGCCAAGTAAATTATGCAAGAACAAAATGGGTGGCTATGCCCCTGGAAAAATCATATGATTTTCTATTGGGTATGGACTTCATTCAAAGGAATTTTGCAAATATTGATTTTCAAAACAAAATTATTAAACTTAACAATGGGGTCGAAATTCCATTCCTTTCCAAACAATCAGAAGATGTTTGCGTAATCGAAGTAAGTGAAATTGATGATCTTAAGTTAAAAGAACTCAATACTGAGGAAGAACAAATAATAAGAAATCTTTCAAAAAAGTACGAAAAGTTATGTTTCAAAGAAGGGGATCACTTAACCAATACTAACACTATAGTTCATAGCATAAAAACTACTACAGACCAACCTATTAATTCAAAACTCTATCGGGTCTCCCCAAAATATGAAGAAGAAATAAAGAAACAAATAATTTAAATATAAGAAAAAGCAAAAGCAAATATAGTTCTCCAATATGTGTCAAAAGAGATAGCTCTGGAATTCAAAAGTATCGTATTTGTGTAGACTATAGGCGTTTAAACCAAGTAACCGTTCCAGATAAGTACCCAATACCTATCATGGACGCTGTATTAGACAAACTCGGTAAAGCCCAATATTTTACTACATTAGATTTAGCAAAAGGCTATCACCAAATTTTAATGGCAGAAGAAGATATAGAGAAAACAGCATTCGTTTCACCAATGGGTTTATATGAATATGTTAGAATGCCTTTTGGGTTAAAAAATGCCCCAGCCACATTTCAACGTTTAATGAATGAAATACTGAGGGATTATATAAACAAAAGTTGTGTTGTATACATGGACGATATTTTGATATTTTCAACAACACTTGAGGAACATAAGATTGCTCTAGAAAACATTTTCAAAATACTTAGAAATCATAACTTAAAAATTCAACCAGACAAATGTTCCTTCATGAAACAATATACTGAATATTTAGGACACATTCTCACAAAGGAAGGGATTAAACCCAATCCACATAAAATAGAAGCAATAAAAGCAATGCAGCTACCTAAAACAGAAAAGCAATTGAAAGGATTTCTTGGTATGACAGGATTTTACAGAAAATTTATTAAGGACTATTCCAAAATAGCTTACCCAATGATCAGATATTTACAAAAAGGCACACAAATTAATACAAATGACCCACAGTTTATAGATGCCTTTGAAAACCTTAAAACACTTATAAGCTCACATCCATTCTTAAAATATCCAGAGTTTGATAAACCATTTACCATTACAACAGATGCCAGTGACTTCGCAATAGGTGCAGTATTGTCTCAACAAGGGCAACCAGTTGCATTCCTTTCAAGAACTCTAAATAAACACGAAAAAAACTACAGTACAATTGATAAAGAATTTTTATCCATTATACATGCAGTAAACTATTTTAGACACTATGTGATAGGTAATAAATTCCAAATTATAACAGATCATGCTCCGATAAAATATCTAAACGCAAAATATAAAGGGAAAGAAATGACAGCAAGACACCAAAGATGGATTTTAAAATTACAAGAATTCGATTATGACATAATATATTTGAAAGGAAAAGACAATAAAGTGGCAGATTTTTTAAGTAGACAGGAAACAGCTGAACTATTAAACAAGGATAAAACAAATGAGTCAAACTTTGAACTATCAGATACACAGCATTCAGCAGAGGAAGGAGGATTTACAAATTTCTATATAAAAGACGATATTGTAAACAAATATAAAACTCAGATAATAGTAACTTATACAACAACGGACAATATTAATATTCAGCATGGTAGAAAAATAATAGAAGTAAGCCCAGCAGAAACAGAAATTAAAATCGAAATCAAAATGCAAAATAATATAAATAAAGGAACAGTAGGAATTTTTTCAGAAGTTCCAGACTCAGAATATTATAAGATACAATGTATCTTAATGAACATTTTTTCACACTGTAATAATATAAAATTTTTTAAATGTACTAAGAGAGCTCAGGAAATTTCAAGCGAGGAAGAGTTACACAAACAAATAGCTATTTACCACACCAAAGATTCATTACATAGCGGAATAAATGAAGCTTTTAATTCGTTAAAGAACAAAATATATTTTCCAAAGCTAAGAGACCATATTCAGTTGATAATTTCAAATTGTAAAAAATGTAAGGAAATTAAATATGACAGAAAATCAATCAAACCTAAGTTTCAATTCACAGAAACACCGGATGTCAAAAATCAAATTATACATTTGAACATATTTCATATAAAACACAAATCGTTTGTTACAATCATAGACAAGCTCACAAAATTCGCAGTCGCTTATAATATAACAGATAGAAACCGGAAAACTAAAATGGAAATTATGATTGAACACTTTGCCAAATTCAATAAGCCACATAAAATAATAATGGATAATGAATTTAGATCAGAACAGATAAAACAATACTTAAACCAAGAACAAATAGAAATCCATTATACAAAGCCAAATTCACATACAGGAAATGCAGACATAGAAAGACTACATTCTACTCTCATTGAAATAATAGCAGGAATAGATGATGATTTATCAATTTCATCCAAAATGCAATTAGCAATAACAGCTTATAATAACCGTTATCACTCTACAATAAAATGTACACCAAATTATGCAAAAAACATAGAAGATGAGGAAAAACTAAAAAACACTATTATCAAACACAAAGAAAAAATTTTAAGCAAACAAAATAAAACAAGAGAAGATTATGAGGAGGAAAGACAGGAAGGACCAATTAAAAACTATAAACGAGTTAGGCATAAGGATGAACCTTATTTTAGAATTACAACATTAAATAATATTCATCCATGTAATATAAAAAAACCGTTAAAGCAGGAAAAAATTAATTTCCAACAAAATACAGATTGACATCTTTGAAACAAAAATTTTTTTTCTCTTATCCTCAGATTTTCATAATTTTTATACCCTTGCAAAAAGGGTATATTAATTTTGGTCAGAAGTGTGCAACGCATAGAAGGAAGCATTTCCGACCATATAAAGTATATATATTCTTGATCAGCACGACGAGACGAGTTGAAATAGCCATGTCCGTCCGTCCGTCCGTCCGTCCGTCCGTCCGTCCGTCTGTCCGTCTGTCCGTCTGTCCGTCCGTCTGGATCAACGCAAACTCCTCCTAGACCGTAAGAGCTACAGAGCTGAAATTTTGCATGTAGGCTTGCATATACTGCAGGCGTTGTATATCTCGGATTCAGCCGGATCGGATCACTACATCATATAGCTCCCATACAAATGACAAAGTCACGAACAGTGACTTTTCTCAATAACTTTATTTTCTGAAGTATTGTCGTGAAATTTAATATTGGTGAGTTAATTACACATATAAACGACCATGCCAAATTTGATCAAGATCGGGTGACTATATCATATAGCTCCCATATGAACGATCTTTCGAAAACAGTGACTTTTGTCAATAACTTCGTTACTTTTGACGCGATTGCTTTCAAATTAAACATTTGTTAGTTTAATATATCTGTTAATGACTGTGCCGAATTTGATAAAGATCGTGTTACTATATCATATAGCACCCATAGGAACGATCGGTGGAAAACAGTGACTTTGATCAATATCTTCGTTATTTCCTATGCTAAGGTTGTAGGCCGTTCTTTCGGACACATTAGCCCTTTTAGCTTAAACGTTTTTCCACTCTGATGGCTATAGGTAAGGAAAAAGTTACCAAAAAAGTTGCAAGGGTATACAAACTTTGACGCGGTCGAAGTTAGCCCCGGCCCTCTGGTTTATGTTATAATGTGTGTTCAAGGCAGATTACAAATTGAACCAATTCAATCAAATGCAGGATATGCACCTATACAAACTTATTCCACGGAAATAGTTAATGAAACAGTAATTATACTACACATTATTAATATCGACCCTTTAAATAATATAATAAATCAAATGGAGACAAACATTAAAAATTTTAACATCACAGGAAAAAGGAGCTATTAGCCGAAATAAATCTAATTAGAGCTAAAATAAAATCCATAACCCAAACAACAGAATAAAAAGAGGAATGTTAAATATTGTAGGAACAACATACAAATGGCTTTTGGAATTATGGACGTTGAAGATAGAACAGATATTTTAGACCACCTTAACAATATTGACCAAAACAACCATAATATTATACAAGACATGAACCAACAAATTGTTATAAATACACATTTTAATAAAACAATACACAACTTAGCAGAAACAATTAAACAAGACAGAACAATAATCAAGGACATACTTACAAGCATGGACAATCAAAATCAAGAAATAGAAATGAAAATACTTCATAATGACCAAATGGGAAAATTAAAAAATATAGAATTCAAAATAAATTATATTCAGGAAAACATAGCATCAGCAAAAAATAATATAATCGTACCAGAAATTTATCAGAAGAGGAAATAAATAAATTTGACATTGATTTTTATAAATTAAAGCTAATCCGTATGGGCATTTTAAAATATAAGAATAATTGCATCATAATCGCAATTAAAATCCCAAAAACATTTATAACCATAGATGTTAAGTTAATTATTCCTATACCAAATATAGATTATATACAAATAGACCAAGAAAATCAGTTAATTGCAGAAATAAATAATAAAACATTTACATATGAACCCAACAAATTTTAAAAGAATTAAAATTAAGTAAAAGTTGTACCATTAATAATAATTGCAAATTTATATTCAACAATATAACGAGTATCGAAGAAATTGACGATGATACAATTATAATCAAAAATGCCAAGAATACAAAAATATATCAAAATTGCGATAAAAGAAATATTATACTTAAGGGAAGTAACTTAATTCAATTCGGTAACTGTAAAATTCAAACTCTAAATGAAATATTTTTTAACGAAAAAACAGAATTTCACGAAAAATTTTTTTATCCAACAGAACTATGAATCAAACCTATAAAAACACAATAAACTTTGATCATGTAACAATAGATAATTTTGACAATTTAAAAGAAATCACAGAACTTAAATACGAAAAGAAAATGACAAATGGCATATTTTTAACACTTTTTATTATTATTATTATATGTTTATCCATTTATATACATATATACTGTAAAAAGAAAAATATAAACATTAATGTAAACAGAATTCAGGAGAATTCATACTCTCAGAGGGGAGGAGTTATGCCATTAGCAACACTTCCCATAACAGCCGACCCAAGAGGTCTACACTCCACATTAATGTAAACATAAACAATACCATTCCATTAAACATAGAGTGTCACAAGATAAGTGACAGTTTCCCTAAACATAGAGTGTCACAAGATAAGTGACAGTTTCCCTAAACATAGAGTGTCACAAGAAAAGTGACCAGAAGAAAACATTATAAACACTTAGATGTAAGCCAAACCAGAATATGATTTGATTCAATAAAGCAGTCTTGATTTAACACTCAACCAGAACAGACTCAATCTTAATTCGCGTAGCAACATATTACAATATGTGTATTCTGCGCGCATACTAAGCCAATATACATACTAAATTTGGTGACTTTAGCTTTGTTAGTTTTCGAGAAAATCAGTTTTGTTTAATTTTCGGGGGCGGAAATGGGCGCGGCCAAATTTTTAAATAGTCAATATCTGCGCGTCTATTAAGATAGCTTACATACCAAATTTAATATCGGTAGCTTACATAGTTTTTAAGAAAATCTGTTTTTTGTAAATTCTGGTGGCGGAAGGGGGCGTGTCAAAAATTTGAAACAAACTCGATAACTGTACATACTACACGAGACTGCATACCAAATTTGGAGGCTCTAGCTCTGAAGTCTCCGAGATCTAGGTGTTCATACGGACGGACGGACGGACAGATGGACATGGATAGATCGACTCGGTTGTTGATCCTGATCAAGAATATATATACTTTGTGGAGTCGGAGATGCTTCCTTTATTTAATGGTTTTTGGTTGTGTGAATTACATACATATATAGACTCTTCAGATTTGCCAATTTATCTTTGCTATTGCAGGGTATATCCGTTCTGCCCCTCTATAGTCAAGGGGTATGAAAAAAATCCACACGACATGGCACTGCGTATAAATGAAAATGTATCTGCTGCCGACGTATGAGAGAGGCTAGTTTTAATGCTTACATAAAGTGGCGTGTTGAAAAGCTAAAAAGGAAAAAAACAACAACAAAAAATAAGAGAAAATGGTGGAAAAGCGAGTGCAAAAATGTAACAAAAATAGAATAATGTTAAGTCTGCTTTGGGATGCCGTGCTCAAGTCGTTGGCTTTGATTTTTATGACTGCATTACTATATGAATGAAACTGGGGGCTCAACCTAGATTTCTGGCCCAAGACAATAAGTGAAATTTGTGTGTGTGTGTGTGAAGTTCGCAAGTGAACAGAAAATTGTTAAAATTGCATGCATTAACGTGTAATATATATACAAAATCAAGGTTGTTGGCGAAGGAATTTCACAAGAAGCAACCACTACAAGTTCAAAAATAGTGGAAGTTGGTGTGACTGTACGAGAGGCGACGAGTGGACGGTGAGACGGTGAGCGGTCGGACGTCGCAAGAAGAGCGTCACTAAGAATTTTGGCGCCGTTTACGCAAAAAGTCGGCGACTGAAGTTGAGAGCGGCTCGAGAACGGTGGTGACTCGAGAGGGAAAGAGAGAGGAGAAAGCAGACACGAAGTTGATGATAACTAGTGTTTACTGTGGAAGCAGACAGCGGACACGAAGTTGATGATAACCAGTGTTCACTGTGAAAGCAGACAGACGGAGAGAGCAAACAGCAGACACGAAGTTGATGATAACCAGTGTTTACTGTGGAAGCAGACATAGGGCACGAAGTTGATGATAATTAGTGTTCACTGTGGAAGCAGACAGACGGAGAGAGCAGACAGCACTCACGAAGTTGATGATAACCAGTGTATACTGTGGAAGCAGACAGCGGACACGAAATTGATGATAATTAGTGTTCACTGTGGAAGCAGACAGACGGAGAGAGCAGACAGCAGACACGAAGTTGACGATAACCAGTGTTTACTGTGTAAGCAGACAGCGAACACGAAGTTGATAATAATTAGTGTTCACTGTGGAAGCAGACAGACGGAGAGAGCAGACAGAGGGCACGAAGTTGATGATAACTAGTGTGCACTGTGGAAGCGGAAAACCAAAAGAGAGCAGAGAGAGGACAACACAAACCGTTACGAGAAGCAGACAGCGGGCACGAAGTTGATGACAATTAATGTTCACTGTGGAAGCAGACAGACGGAGAGAGCAGACAGAGAGCACAAAGTTGATGATAACCAGTGTTTACTGTGAAAGCAGACAGCGGGCACGAAGTTGATGATAACCAGTGTTCACTGTGGAAGCAGACAGACGAAGAGAGCAGACAGCAGACACGAAGTTGATGATAACCAGTGTTTACTGTGGAAGCAGACAGCGAATACGAAGTTGATAATAATTAGTGTTCACTGTGGAAGCAGACAGACGGAGAGAACAGACAGAGGGCACGAAGTTGATGATAACTAGTGTGCACTGTGGAAGCGGAAAACCAAAAGAGAGCAGAGAGCGGACAACACAAACCGTTACGAGAAGCAGACAGCGGGCACGAAGTTGATGACAATTAATGTTCACTGTGGAAGCAGACAGACGGAGAGAGCAGACAGAGAGCACAAATTTGATGATAACTGGTGTTCACTGTGGAAGCGGAAAACCAAAAGAGAGCGGACAACACAAACCGTTACAAGAAGCAGACGACGACGACAAGTCCAAACGAGATGGTAGCAGACACGAAGTTGAGATAATTGGTGTGGAAGCAGACAAAGAGAGCGGACAACACAAACCGTTACAAGAAGCAGACGACAACGACAATCCAAACGAGATGGTAGCAGACACGAAGTTGTGATAATTGGTGTGTAGTAGACAAAGAGACCAAGAGAACGCGTGGAAAACAGCCGAGTGAGTAGCGACAGGAGAGTGGGTGGCGACAAAGAGCGAACCGAACATTTACAAGAAGACTGAGTGAGTTGCTACAACGAGTGGTTCAATAGAGCAGGACGACTATAGTTGGGTGAGCTGATTAATTATTGTCTTGAGTGTGAGTTACTTTGCTTGCACGACGAAACCAGACCGGTGGCAGAAATATTGACGTAATTGATGCGAGCTGCATAGAGCAAATTTTCCAAGAATCGTCTGAGTTTAACCATAACCTACCACAATTTGACCGGGTCACATGGCTAAAATTGTAAAGGATTGGCTCGAAAATCAAAGTTTTCTGAAGATTTAGAAGCCACGATCTAAATCCGATCGAAAATCGTGGGTTCTGCTAAAGAAGCAACTGTCGCGCGACGAAAATCCGCCCAGGACAATGGGCGAGCCTTGGAGTCGAGTCCAAGCTGAATGGAGCACTCTATCGCACGGATTGATAGAAAAATTGGTGGAGAGTATGCCCAGGAGCAATAATAGCGTGATTAAAGGCAAAGGCTTTTGACTAGTATTAAAAAAATTCCTTAACCTATAAGTTTTGTTATACCAGCAAAAGTGGATACATGCTCATTTTTAAGTTTTTTCAGAATTATTTGAGCTAAAGAAAAAAAATTTCTTGTTTTTCGTTTTATATATTATTAATGAATGTTTGTTGAAAATTTGGGATCGATTAATTCATTTATGTGGATTTTACAGCCACTTAAAGTCACAGTATCCAAACATTTATCCATATGTGCTCGCCACTGTATATACTTTGTGGAGTCGGAGATGCTTCCTTTATTTAATGGTTTTTTGGTTGTGTGAATTACATACATATATAGACTCTTCAGATTTGCCAATTTATCTTTGCTATTGCAGGGTATATCCGTTCTGCCCCTCTATAGTCAAGGGGTATGAAAAAAATCCACACGACATGGCACTGCGTATAAATGAAAATGTATCTGCTGCCGACGTATGAGAGAGGCGCTAGTTTTAATGCTTACATAAAGTGGCGTGTTGAAAAGCTAAAAAGAAAAAAACAACAACAAAAAATAAGAGAAAATGGTGGAAAAGCGAATGCAAAAATGTAACAAAAATAGAATAATGTTAAGTCTGCTTTGGGATGCAGTGCTCAAGTCGTTGGTTTTGATTTTTATGACTTCATTACTATATGAATGAAACTGGGGGCTCAACCTAGATTTCTGGCCCAAGACAATAAGTGAAATTTGTGTGTGTGTGTGAAGTTCGCAAGTGAACAGAAAATTGTTAAAATTGCATGCATTAACGTGTAATATATATACAAAATCAAGGTTGTTGGCGAACGAATTTCACAAGAAGCAACCACTACAAGTTCAAAAATAGTGGAAGTTGGTGTGACTGTACGAGAGGCGACGAGTGGACGGTGAGACGGTGAGCGGTCGACGCAAGAAGAGCGTCACTAAGAATTTTGGCGCCGTTTAGGCAAAAAGTCGGCGACTGAAGTTGAGAGCGGCTCGAGAACGGTGGTGACTCGAGAGGGAAAGAGAGAGGAGAAAGCAGACACGAAGTTGATGATAACTAGTGTTTACTGTGGAAGCAGACAGCGGACACGAAGTTGATGATAACCAGTGTTCACTGTGTAAGCAGACAGACGGAGAGAGCAGACAGCAGACACGAAGTTGATGATAACCAGTGTTTACTCTGGAAGCAGACATAGGGCACGAAGTTGATGATAATTAGTGTTCTGAAATAGGCGAAGGCAAGGTTTGACTTGAAGTGATTTATTGGGACCGCAAGCCCGGTATTTATAGGAGAACGTTTACATTGGTCTTATGGCTAGTGTCCTTAACGGTACTTAAAGCTAGACATTATGCTTAAGTTCTAATTACTTATAATCTATCCCTAGAAGTATGTGGCCTAATCTTATCCCTAAAAGTATACTACACCTCCTTTTTTAAAAAGAAAAATTTATATTTTTCTAACATCGTTTTTATGTTATTTTTATTCTATCTAAATGTACTGTTTGCTTTTTGTTTTTATCATCCGCTATTACTATATTATTGTTAGGACCTATGCTCTGTATTGTATATTTGCCTGTGTATTTGTTATCTAATTTATGTCCTGTATCATATTTAAAAATTTTGTCTTGTCCTTCAGTTAGCGATACTTTTTTTGTGTTTTTATCATATGTTTCTTTTTGTAATGCTTTAAATTTTTCGATAAGCAGTTTCGCTCTATTTTGTGCTATTTGTAATTTAAATTTTATTTCTTTATTGAAATCATCAATGTTGTAAATGGGTTCTACCGTTTCAGACGAGAATGGGACAGTTTTATTATGTTTTGCAAAGACTAGTTCAAAAGGTGCATAACCATGTACGGTGGATGGAGTGGTGTTAAAGCAATATGTGAAGTATGCTAGATATTCATCCCAATCGTCTTTTTTTATGGATATTAATGACCTGATGTGTTCATTGAAAGTTCTATGGCTTCTTTCTACTGTTCCAAGAGTTTGATGATGGTGCGCCGTGGAATTAATTTTAGTTATGTTAAAATTTTTGCAAAGTTCTATTAGTATTCAATTCATATATTCTGTTCCCATGTCTGTTAGAATTGTTTTCACTGAACCGTAAATTAAAATGAATTTTTCGAATATTGCCTTTGCAACCGCTTTTGCACTTTTGTTTGGTATTGGTATTGATATGAGATATTTGGACAGATCGCAGATAATAGTAACTGCGTATTCATTACCGTTCATTGTTTTTGGTAATGGTCCAATTGTATCTATTATTATTGTGTCAAAAGTGGTTGCAGGGGTTGGTGCTATGACCAATGGGGAGTGGTTGTGTCTGGTTACTTTGGCTAGTTTGCACTTTTCGCAATTTTTGATGTATGTTGCAACATCCCGAGACATATTTTTCCAAAAGAAATCTCTTTTTATTTTTCCTAGTGTTCTGTTTACCCCGCAGTGACCTCCCTCTATTGGGTCATTATGATATTTATTTAATGTATTTCTTATTTCTTCTTTATTTGTTATTACTTTTACTTGGGGTAGAACTGCTATTTCTAAATGTTTTAATGTGTCTTTTCCTTTTTGTTTTAGTTCATTAGGTGTAAGTGACCTAAATAGTTTTTCTGACATGTCTATCTTCAGTTTATAGATTTTTGAGCACCGGCTTCTTTTTCAAGCCTTGGAAGAAATCGATCTAGATCTATTCTTCCACTAATGATCAAATCGCCTATGTTAAAGGAGAGTAATTTTTCTTTATTTTTGGTAATAAAGCATTTGCATTTTTTGTCTTCGCTAGGATTTATTATTTCATATATTCTTGGAGTTTCTATTCTGCTATTGTTAATTTTGTTTTCCTTATGTATTAATTTTTTTGTTTCTGATCTTGTTGCTACTTTAAGTATTTTATTACTTTCTATGTTTTTTTTTTTTTTTTTGATATTAAGTTACTTCTGAACAGAAGATTTCTTTGGTCTCCCTGTGTATAACAGGTTAACGCCACAGCGTATTCGTGATGATGAGTTTCGTATTTTGGTTTTTGTTATAAATAAATTAGCTATTTAATTTAATTTATATAAATAATAAATAATAATCCACATTTATATGTGGATTAGATTGTTAGAGTTCTATGTTGGCAGCCTTAGTAAATTGTGTTATCGATTTGTAGTTGGTGATAGGCTCTTGCGCGAGTAATTGATATATATCGTTATACTTTGTTAGTGTTGGAAGTTCATTCGGGTGTTTGTGTATTTGAACAATTTAAAATAATATGTGAGATATCTTCTGTAATGTTACAGGTGTCGCATAAGTTGTTGTCAACGACTTTCATTTTAAATAGAGTGTTTTTGTCAAATGCGTGACCGCTTAGTATTCTGTTTAGTTGTTTTATCTCCAGTCTATGGAATTGGTTTTTTCCCTGGAACCATGGTTGTGATGACACATAAGGATATAGAAGGCAGTATCCTTTGTTTCGATATATACAAAATTCGTTGTACGCTCTTTCCCATTCTAGTTTTATTTTGTTGTATATATGAATGATAGCATCGTTGATTGTCCAGCTTATGTGCGTGAACACTCCATCGTGTCTGGCATTTTTGGCTGCGGTATCAGCTAAATCGTTTTCTTTTATGTTTGAGTGACTAGGTATGTGGTGTATTTCGACTGAGATGATATTATAACTATTTTCTATATTTTTAAGGATTCTTTGAGCAATGCAATTATTGTTCTTTGGGTTTCTAATTGTTTGGATTGCTCCAAGACTGTCTGTTAGGAATGCTACTTTGAAGAGGTGATTCGAATCAGCAAACTCCACTGCTTTTTCCAAAGCTGTGAGTTCCGCAGTCAATGATGACAGTTTTTTATTGCTGTAATAGCTTTTTGTGATGTTGGAGCCCAAGTGACAAAAAGCACTTCCAGTAAAATCTTCAGAACTGAACCATCTGTGTAAATCAGGTCAAAATTTTTTGAATTTAAGTTCTTAATTTTTTTTTTATACAGGGAGAGTATCATTGTTTCATTTGCATGTCTTATGTTTTTAAAGGCACCTTTGGAAAAATTGGCATCTATGAAGATTTTTCGTGTGCGTATAGGAGTTGGCTCTATGGGTGTAATGTTGTCCAGGACATCTTTAAATTCAGCATACACTTTGGCATAACTTGTTTTATTAGCATGAAAGACACTGGACAGAAGCGACGCTGCTGGCAGGCCATAAGCGAAGACCCTGATCAGTTCTTTTGCTGTGGTAAATTTAATTCTATACTCTGGTGGAAGTTCGGCCGCTAGGTGGTATATTATATAAGTTGGAGTTGATCTAATAAGCCCCAATGCCTTCCTTAAATGTAAGTTAGCATGAGTATTTATGATGCCCATTACTGTCTTAGTTGTATTTGCAATGAAGAGCTTGCATATTCATACCTGTTCCTTGTAAAGGCCTTATAGAAAAGAATTGCATTTTTGGGATGGGTGCCAAAACGACAGCCATTAATCATATGAAGAAACATATTTGTTTTGTTGACTTAGCAATTGTTTCCTTTATGTGTTGGGTCATGGAATTATTGGTGCTAATCAGTCTTCCTAAGTTATATTTTCAAATTCAATTCTGGAGAGAGCATCCGCTGCGAAATTTTCTTGTCCCCTGATGTATTCTTTAGTAAAATCGAACTCTTCTAAATCTAGCCTTATTCTAGTAAGCTTTGACGATGGGTTTTTTAGAGAAAATAGGTATGTTAATGGCTGATGGTCAGTTCTGATTAGGAATTTTTTCCCGTATATGTATGGTTTGAAATATTGAATTGCCCAATTCTTGCTCTATTGTTGACTTATTGCTTTCGCCTTTTGTAAATGCCTTAGATGCGTATGATATGGGTAATTGGAGTCCATCAAATTCTTGGCTGAGGACGGCTCCACATGCGATCTTGCTTGCATCAGTTGTGATACAGAATTTTTTATTAAAATCTGGATATTGAAGTATTTGTGGGCTTAATAATTTGTTTTTTAAGTATACAAAAGCTGCTTGACAGTTTGCATCCCAGATAAATTCTACATTTTTCCTAGATAATCTATTGATAAATTGTGTATGGTATGCAAAGTTTGGAATGAATCTACGGTAGTAATTACAGAATGCTACAAATCTTTTGGCTTCGTCGCCATTTTTAGGAGTCGGGTAATCTTGAATCGTTTTGAACTTGCTTTCGTCTGGTAAAATTCCTTTATTTGTGCATTTGTGTCCTAGAAAAGTAACTTCACGTCTGAAGAAAGAGCATTTGTCTGGGTGCAATTTTAGGTGATATTTTCGGCAAGTTTCAAAAACATCCCTTAAGTTTCTGATCATGTGACTTTCAGAGCAACCAATTACAATTAGATCATCCATATAAAGGAATGTTTGGGATGGTGATAGACCCGTGAATGCAAGGGACATCATTCTTTGAAACGAGTTTGGTGCAATTTTTAATCCGTATGGTAATGGCTTGAATCTGATGAGCCCTTATCTGTGGAAAATGATGTTATGTCCCGAGATTTTTCTTCTAATTCTACTTGATGAAATCCTGACATTAAGTCTAAACAAGAGAAGTATTTAGCGCGTCCTAGCTGGTCAAGGATATCGTCCATTCTGGGTAGTGGGAATGTATCCGCTACTAGTTGTTTGTTAATTTTTCTATAATCAACTACCAATCTCCACCGTTTTTCCTTGCTGCCAGGTAGCGACTTTTTAGGAACCAATAAAATCGGACTATTGAACTCAGACATTGATGGTTCAATAATATCATCATTGATCAATTTGTCCACTTGTTTATTGATTTCGTTTTTTTGACTGTGTGCTATCCTGTAGTTTTTGGTGTAGACTGGTGTTGTGTCTTTGAGTCTTAGTTTTTGTTTATAGAAATTGCTGGACGATATTTGTTCAGATTCTATTGCGAATACATCATCAAATTCTGAGCATAATTTATGTACAGGTTCTTTCACGAAATCGGGAAAATGGGGTGCTAGTTTGTTCATTATTGTGGATTTATGTTTTGAATCATGTTTTTGTCTATTTTTAAGATTTCATAATCGGACAGTTTTTCATTTAATAGGTTTATATTTGTAATTTGCACGTCTGTGTTGTTAGTATTTAATATGCGGACATATGGGTTAGTCTTAGAAGCAATAGTGTTTGCGACGAATACCCTCGGGTGTAATTCTTGATTAGGGATAAAGATGTTATTGTTGTTTGAGGATATTGTAATGCGTACAATTTTTCTGTTCTAGGTGGAATATGGAATACATGTGTGTTTTGACTGATCCTATATTGATTATAATTTTATATCTTGATTTATATGGATCTTTTATCAATTTGTTGGTGGAATAATTGAGTGTGCAATTGAATTTTTTTATAAAGTCAAGCCCCAAGATTCCGTCACATGGGATGGGGAAATCATTTTCTATTACTTGGAAGGTGTTTAAGATTAAATATCGTGTCCATCTGAAGCGGCTTCACCAAATCAGATGCACCAAGAATATACACAACGAAACAAAACATAACACAAAAATTAATCATAAAGATTCATATGACAATTATTGCTTAAAACCAAACAAATCATGCGTCCACACTCTGTGGGAAAGCACTCAAGATTTTAAGAACGGCGCAATATCAAGTCGCCAACGCTGTGCATGATATAAACAAGCATTAATATAGCATTTTTAAGAACAATTGTCGCCTCTTAGAGTCTAAGAATTCTTTGATGTACACAAGACGTTTGTTAATAAAATCAGTTCATATTTTGAATTCAAGTGATGAAGTTGGGCTTTCAGTTTTTGCGGTGCTGAACTCCTCTTCAGAAGGTGTCTACCGTTGAGAGGTTGCTGACCTTTAGTTTGGTTTCGCCTATTGTAAATAGGACGTCTTTGCCTATTCCACTAAGTTTTGTCCGTTTTTGTATGTTAACTGTATTGTCTTTGTCTTTGTCTTTTCTTAATATTTTTTGTTTATTAGTGATACATCAGCTCCTGTGTCTAATAGTAATTTTATTGTCCCTACATCGTCAAAGTTTAAAGTTATGTAGCTATTAAGGTTGCAATGTAAATTATATATTTTATTTGTTCGATTTTTTACACCAGAGGACTTTCGGAGTTTTCCGAATTTTCTTCTACATTTGTAAATCTAACATTATTATTTTGTTGTGTTTTAGGAGGATAATTAGTTTTGGTATATCTATTGTTATAATTTCTTCGATTATAATTATTACTATAGTTATTGTAATTCCTAGTATTGTTATAGTTAGTATTATCATTTGGGTTTCTATTTTGGTAATTATTATTATAATTTCTATTATTATTGTACGAGTTCCTATTTGTGTAATTGTTTCTTTTAGTATAAAACACGCTGTGATCTTGTTCTATATTTGTAGATGTATTTACAAATTTAGCTATAACATCATCCATTTCAGTAAAATTGCCTGCTTCTATTATTGTTCTGACCTTTTCGTTATCGCAGTTCTTTATGATTGATTTCACTGCTGTTTGAGTGGCATATTTCTTTGCTGTTTCAGGGTTTACGTTGTCTGTTATGAATGCGCGTTTCAATGATTTAGTAAGATTTTCTATTTCTGACATAAATGAATTTGCGTTCTTGCCATTTTGTTTTAAATTCATTAATCTTGCCTCTGCTACCTGAACTGTTTCACCGTTAATTTCTTTCTTTAATGTTTGGATTATACCATTTATAGTGTTTTCATTAGTAACTAGTAGTCTAACGTCCCCTTTTAGTTTTGTTTTTATGACTTTAATAGCTGTTTCTTCATGTTCTGCTTTTATTTCGTTGATTAATTCCAGTGAATCTATGAAACTTTGAATTGTTTCTACTCCACCATCATACTCTTGAATCAGCTTAGAAGCTGTATTAAGAAATTCAATTTTGTTTGCACCATCTTTGGTTTTGTATTATCTTGAATGTTTTCTGGGTTATCTTTTACACCTGATATATCTTGAATGTCTCCTGGGTTATCTTTTACAGCTGGTTCTTCTGTGTCTTTTGCTACTAGAGGTTCAAAAGTGCTTCTAAATTCGAATCTACCGGTATTGTGAATTTTATATTATGTTTTGTTGCTATACTTATTAGTTGTTTATTTAAACTGTATATTAGCTCAGTAAAGCTTTTACTGCTAGATTCATTGCATATGTCTGTACTGCTACTCTTTATTCTATTATAACTGTCGAAGATAGTTTCAAGGTGCTTGTTTATGGTTTGAGGGTGTATATAAATTGTTTTATTTAGGCACTTGTATGCTTTCTGAAATTTTTCTTTCAATATTTCTATGTTCTGGTCCATTGAAATTTTTTAATTAAAATAATTTTGTTCTCTTAATTATTTCATTTTCTGATTCTCCTATTTTTTTTGTTATTGTTTTTTCAAATTGTTTATAATTCTATTTTCTAATATTTAATTATTTCCAAAAAAAATTTGTAATTTTTCTTATAGGGTATTTAGATTTCGTTATTGGACAGTTTTGATCTTGTTGAGCTTGCTGCGATCAGAAAGCTTTATGTGTGCTTGCAAGCTTTGTGAATTTTACTTGAGCTTTTTTTCAAAAGTTTGCTTTGATCGCGGCAAGCTTTTCAAGTGTGCTTTTGTTGTTTGTGCACTTTTGACTGCACATGTTTGACATGTGCTCTTCTTTAGGGTATGTTGGGGTATATTAGGCTGTTTGTAATTTATTATTTAATTATCTATGTATATATTTGTTTTTTTTTCGTTTTTGTGTAGTTTTCATTTTAGTGTATATTTGAAATATGTGATTTTTTTTTTTTTTGTTTTCTTCTTTCTTTTGTTTCTAGGGTATTTTGGCAATGATAGACTTATTCAAATAAAGAAACAAAATATATTAATATTTTTCCATTTTATTTCATTTTTTTTTTTTTGTGTTTTTGTTTTTGTGTATTTACATTAATTTATAGTGGCAGCGCAAAAATCGCCTCTTACCACAAAGGTGCTATTATGAGCACTCTTTTTATTAAATTGATTATTAAAACTCTGCTGTTGTTGCCGCCTTGCCTGCTGATTTCTCTCGTGCGTTTTCTCCAACTCATCTATCCTGCTCCAGAGTTTGCACGCTTCTGCCCAGGGTGGTGGCGGGTCGCTGTTGATTTGCGCCAGTAGAGCCGCACGTTGCTTGCTAAAGCGGACCAGGTGTCCTCCAACGCCTTTTGTAGCGCTTCTTTATCCTTTGGCATTGATGCTTCAGCCTGCTTCCTTTTTTTTTCACTTTTGCCTTTTTTGTATGGCAAGGATTTATTTATTTTGCCTTTATTTTATTTGTTGCCGATAGTAGGCAGGATCGCTATGAAATAGGCGAAGGCAAGGTTTGACTTGAAGTGATTTATTGGGCCGCAAGCCGGGTATTTATAGGAGAACGTTTACATTGGTCTTATGGCTAGTGTCCTTAACGGTACTTAAAGTTAGACATTATGCTTAAGTTCTAATTACTTATAATCTATCCCTAGAAGTATGTGGCCTAATCTTATCCCGAAAAGTATACTACAGTTCACTGTGGAAGCAGACAGACGGAGAGAGCAGACAGCAGACACGAAGTTGATGATAACCAGTGTATACTGTGGAAGCAGACAGCGGACACGAAGTTGATGATAATTAGTGTTCACTGTGGAAGCAGACAGACGGAGAGAGCAGACAGTAGACACGAAGTTGACGATAACCAGTGTTTACTGTGTAAGCAGACAGCGAACACGAAGTTGATAATAATTAGTGTTCACTGTGGAAGCAGACAGACGGAGAGAGCAGACAGAGGGCACGACGTTGATGATAACTAGTGTGCACTGTGGAAGCGGAAAACCAAAAGAGAGCAGAGAGCGGACAACACAAACCGTTACGAGAAGCAGACAGCGGGCACGAAGTTGATGACAATTAATGTTCACTGTGGAAGCAGACAGACGGAGAGAGCAGACAGAGAGCACAAAGTTGATGATAACCAGTGTTTACTGTGAAAGCAGACAGCGGGCACGAAGTTGATGATAATTAGTGTTCACTGTGGAAGCAGACAGACAGAGAGAGCAGACAGAGGGCACGAAGTTGATGATAGTTAGTGTTCACTGTGGAAGCAGACAGACGGAGAGAGCAGACAGCAGACACGAAGTTGATGATAACCAGTATTTACTGTGGAAGCAGACAGCGGACACGAAGTTGATGATAATTTGTGTTCACTGTGGAAGCAGACAGACGGAGAGAGCAGACAGCAGACACGAAGTTGTTGATAACCAGTGTTTACTGTGTAAGCAGACAGCGAATACGAAGTTGATAAAAATTAGTGCTCACTGTGGAAGCAGACAGACGGAGAGAGCAGACAGAGGGCACGAAGTTGATGATAACTAGTGTGCACTGTGGAAGCGGAAAACCAAAAGAGAGCAGAGAGCGGACAACACAAACCGTTACGAGAAGCAGACAGCGGGCACGAAGTTGATGACAATTAATGTTCACTGTGGAAGCAGACAGACGGAGAGAGCAGACAGAGAGCACAAATTTGATGATAACTGGTGTTCACTGTGGAAGCGGAAAACCAAAAGAGAGCGGACAACACAAACCGTTACAAGAAGCAGACGACGACGACAAGTCCAAACGAGATGGTAGCAGACACGAAGTTGAGATAATTGGTGTGGAAGCAGACAAAGAGAGCGGACAACACAACCGTTACAAGAAGCAGACGACAACGACAAATCCAAACGAGATGGTAGCAGACACGAAGTTGTGATAATTGGTGTGTAGTAGACAAAGAGAGACCCAGAGAACGAGTGGAAAACAGCCGAGTGAGTAGCGACAGCAGAGTGGGTGGCGACAAAGAGCGAACCGAACATTTACAAGAAGACTGAGTGAGTTGCTACAACGAGTGGTTCCATAGAGCAGGACGACTATAGTTGGGTGAGCTGTTTAATTATTGTCTTGAGTGTGAGTTACTTTGCTTGCACGACGAAACCAGACCGGTGGCAGAAATATTGACGTAATTGATGCGAGCTGCATAGAGCAAATTTTCCAAGAATCGTCTGAGTTTAACCATAACCTACCACAATTTGACCGGGTCACATGGCCAAAATTGTAAAGGATTGGCTCGAAAATCAAAGTTTTCTGAAGATTTAGAAGCCACAATCTAAATCCGATCGAAAATCGTGGGTTCTGCTAAAGAAGCAACTGTCGCGCGACGAAAATCCGCCCAGGACAATGGGCGAGCCTTGGAGTCGAGTCCAAGCTGAATGGAGCACTCTATCGCACGGATTGATAGAAAAATTGGTGGAGAGTATGCCCAGGAGCAATAATAGCGTGATTAAAGGCAAAGGCTTTTTGACTAGTATTAAAAAAATTCCTTAACCTATAAGTTTTGTTATACCAGCAAAAGTGGATACATGCTCATTTTTAAGTTTTTTCAGGATTATTTGAGCTAAAGAAAGGATAATGAAAAAAATTTCTTGTTTTTCGTTTTAATGAATGTTTGTTGAAAATTTGGGATCGATTAATTCATTTATGTGGATTTTACAGCCACTTAAAGTCACAGTATCAAAACATGTTTCCATATGTGCTCGCCACTGTATATACTTTGTGGAGTCGGAGATGCTTCCTTTATTTAATGGTTTTTTGGTTGTGTGAATTACATACATATATAGACCTTCAGATTTGCCAATTTATCTTTGCTATTGCAGGGTATATCCGTTCTGCCCCTCTATAGTCAAGGGGTATGAAAAAATCCACACGACATGGCACTGCGTATAAATGAAAATGTATCTGCTGCCGACGTATGAGAGAGGCGCTAGTTTTAATGCTTACATAAAGTGGCGTGTTGAAAAGCTAAAAAGAAAAAAAACAACACAAAAATAAGAGAAAATGGTGGAAAAGCGAATGCAAAAATGCAACAAAAATAGAATAATGTTAAGTCTGCTTTGGGATGCCGTGCTCAAGTCGTTCGCTTTGATTTTTATGACTGCATTACTATATGAATGAAACTGGGTGCTCAACCTAGATTTCTGGCCCAAGACAATAAGTGAAATTTGTGTGTGTGTGTAAAGTTCGCAAGTGAACAGAAAATTGTTAAATTGCATGCATTAACGTGTAATATATATACAAAATCAAGGTTGTTGGCGAACGAATTTCACAAGAAGCAACCACTACAAGTTCAAAAATAGTGGAAGTTGGTGTGACTGTACGAGAGGCGACGAGTGGACGGTGAGACGGTGAGCGGTCGGACGACGCAAGAAGAGCGTCACTAAGAATTTTGGCGCCGTTTAGGCAAAAAGTCGGCGACTGAAGTTGAGAGCGGCTCGAGAACGGTGGTGACTCGAGAGGGAAAGAGAGAGGAGAAAGCAGACACGAAGTTGATGATAACTAGTGTTTACTGTGGAAGCAGACAGCGGACACGAAGTTGATGATAACCAGTGTTCACTGTGTAAGCAGACAGACGGAGAGAGCAGACAGCAGACACGAAGTTGATGATAACCAGTGTTTACTGTGGAAGCAGACATAGGGCACGAAGTTGATGATAATTAGTGTTCACTGTGGAAGCAGACAGACGGAGAGAGCAGACAGCAGACACGAAGTTGATGATAACCAGTGTATACTGTGGAAGCAGACAGCGGACACGAAGTTGATGATAATTAGTGTTCACTGTGGAAGCAGACAGACGGAGAGAGCAGACAGTAGACACGAAGTTGGCGATAACCAGTGTTTACAGTGTAAGCAGACAGCGAACACGAAGTTGATAATAATTAGTGTTCACTGTGGAAGCAGTTAGACGGAGAGAGCAGACAGAGGGCACGAAGTTGATGATAACTAGTGTGCACTGTGGAAGCGGAAAACCAAAAGAGAGCAGAGAGCGGACAACACAAACCGTTACGAGAAGCAGACAGCGGGCACGAAGTTGATGACAATTAATGTTCACTGTGGAAGCAGACAGACGGAGAGAGCAGACAGAGAGCACAAAGTTGATGATAACCAGTGTTTACTGTGAAAACAGACAGCGGGTACGAAGTTGATGATAACCAGTGTTCACTGTGGAAGCAGACAGACAGAGAGAGCAGACAGAGGGCACGAAGTTGATGATAATTAGTGTTCACTGTGGAAGCAGACAGACGGAGAGAGCAGACAGCAGACACGAAGTTGATGATAACCAGTGTTTACTGTGGAAGCAGACATAGGGCACGAAGTTGATGATAATTAGTGTTCACTGTGGAAGCAGACAGACGGAGAGAGCAGACAGCAGACACGAAGTTGATGATAACCAGTGTATACTGTGGAAGCAGACAGCGGACACGAAGTTGATGATAATTAGTGTTCACTGTGGAAGCAGACAGACGGAGAGAGCAGACAGTAGACACGAAGTTGGCGATAACCAGTGTTTACTGTGGAAGCAGACATAGGGCACGAAGTTGATGATAATTAGTGTTCACTGTGGAAGCAGACAGACGGAGAGAGCAGACAGCAGACACGAAGTTGATGATAACCAGTGTATACTGTGGAGTGTATACTGTGACAGCGGACACGAAGTTGATGATAATTAGTGTTCACTGTGGAAGCAGACAGACGGAGAGAGCAGACAGTAGACACGAAGTTGGCGATAACCAGTGTTTACTGTGTAAGCAGACAGCGAACACGAAGTTGATAATAATTAGTGTTCACTGTGGAAGCAGTTAGACGGAGAGAGCAGACAGAGGGCACGAAGTTGATGATAACTAGTGTGCACTGTGGAAGCGGAAAACCAAAAGAGAGCAGAGAGCGGACAACACAAACCGTTACGAGAAGCAGACAGCGGGCACGAAGTTGATGACAATTAATGTTCACTGTGGAAGCAGACAGACGGAGAGAGCAGACAGAGAGCACAAAGTTGATGATAACCAGTGTTTACTGTGAAAACAGACAGCGGGTACGAAGTTGATGATAACCAGTGTTCACTGTGGAAGCAGACAGACAGAGAGAGCAGACAGAGGGCACGAAGTTGATGATAATTAGTGTTCACTGTGGAAGCAGACAGACGGAGAGAGCAGACAGCAGACACGAAGTTGATGATAACCAGTGTTTAGAACCAGAGCGGACAACACAAACCGTTACGAGAAGCAGACAGCGGGCACGAAGTTGATGACAATTAATGTTCACTGTGGAAGCAGACAGACGGAGAGAGCAGACAGAGAGCACAAAGTTGATGATAACTGGTGTTCACTGTGGAAGCGGAAAACCAAAAGAGAGCGGACAACACAAACCGTTACAAGAAGCAGACGACGACGACAAGTCCAAACGAGATGGTAGCAGACACGAAGTTGAGATAATTGGTGTGGAAGCAGACAAAGAGAGCGGACAACACAAACCGTTACAAGAAGCAGACGACAACGACAAATCCAAACGAGATGGTAGCAGACACGAAGTTGTGATAATTGGTGTGTAGTAGACAAAGAGAGACCAAGGGAACGAGTGGAAAACAGCCGAGTGAGTAGCGACAGCAGAGTGGGTGGCGACAAAGAGCGAACCGAACATTTACAAGAAGACTGAGTGAGTTGCTACAACGATGGTTCCATAGAGCAGGACGACTATAGTTGGGTGAGCTGTTTAATTATTGTCTTGGGTGTGAGTTACTTTGCTTGCACGACGAATCCAAACCGGTGGCAGAAATATTGACGTAATTGATGCGAGCTGCATAGAGCAAATTTTCCAAGAATCGTCTGAGTTTAACCATAACCTACCACAATTTGACCGGGTCACATGGCCAAAATTGTAAAGGATTGGCTCGAAAATCAAAGTTTTCTGAAGATTTAGAAGCCACGATCTAAATCCGATCGAAAATCGTGGGGTTCTGCTAAAGAAGCAACTGTCGCGCGACGAAAATCCGCCCAGGACAATGGCGAGCCTTGGAGTCGAGTCCAAGCTGAATGGAGCACTCTATCGCACGGATTGATAGAAAAATTGGTGGAGAGTATGCCCAGGAGCAATAATAGCGTGATTAAAGGCAAAGGCTTTTTGACTAGTATTAAAAAAATTCCTTAACCTATAAGTTTTGTTATACCAGCAAAAGTGGATACATGCTCATTTTTAAGTTTTTCAGGATTATTTGAGCTAAAGAAAGGATAATAAAAAAAATTTTCTTGTTTTTCGTTTTATATATTATTAATGAAGTTTGTTGAAAATTTGGGATCGATTAATTCATTTATGTGGATTTTACCAGCCACTTAAGTCACAGTATCAAAACATGTATCCATATGTGCTCGCCACTGTATATACTTTGTGGAGTCGTAGATGCTTCCTTTATTTAATGGTTTTTTGGTTGTGTGAATTACATACATATATAGACTCTTCAGATTGCCAATTTATCTTTGCTATTGCAGGGTATATCCGTTCTGCCCTCTATAGTCAAGGGGTATGAAAAAAATCCACACGACATGGCACTGCGTATAAATGAAAATGTATCTGCTGCCGACGTATGAGAGAGGCGCTAGTTTTAATGCTTACATAAAGTGGCGTGTGAAAAGCTAAAAAGAAAAAAAACAACAACAAAAAATAAGAGAAAATGGTGGAAAAGCGAATGCAAAAATGCAACAAAAATAGAATAATGTTAAGTCTGCTTTGGGATGCCGTGCTCAAGTCGTTCGCTTTGATTTTTATGACTGCTTACTATATGAATGAAACTGGGTGCTCAACCTAGATTTCTGGCCCAAGACAATAAGTGAAATTTGTGTGTGTGTGGGTAAAGTTCGCAAGTGAACAGAAAATTGTTAAAATTGCATGCATTAACGTGTAATATATATACAAAATCAAGGTTGTTGCGAACGAATTTCACAAGAAGCAACCACTACAAGTTCAAAATAGTGGAAGTTGGTGTGACTGTACGAGAGGCGACGAGTGGACGGTGAGACGGTGAGCGGTCGGACGACGCAAGAAGAGCGTCACTAAGAATTTTGGCGCCGTTTAGGCAAAAAGTCGGCGACTGAAGCGGCTCGAGAACGGTGGTGACTCGAGAGGGAAAGAGAGAGGAGAAAGCAGATACGAAGTTGATGATAACTAGTGTTTACTGTGGAAGCAGACAGCGGACACGAAGTTGATGATAACCAGTGTTCACTGTGTAAGCAGACAGACGGAGAGAGCAGACAGCAGAACACGAAGTTGATGATAACCAGTGTTTACTGTGGAAGCAGACATAGGGCACGAAGTTGATGATAATTAGTGTTCACTGTGGAAGCAGACAGACGGAGAGAGCAGACGCAGACACGAAGTTGATGATAACCAGTGTATACTGTGGAAGCAGACAGCGGACACGAAGTTGATGATAATTAGTGTTCACTGTGGAAGCAGACAGACGGAGAGAGCAGACAGTAGACACGAAGTTGGCGATAACCAGTGTTTACTGTGTAAGCAGACAGCGAACACGAAGTTGATAATAATTAGTGTTCACTGTGGAAAGCAGTTAGAACGGAGAGAGCAGACAGAGGGCACGAAGTTGATGATAACTAGTGTGCACTGTGGAAGCGGAAAACCAAAAGAGAGCAGAGAGGCGGACAACACAAACCGTTACGAGAAGCAGACAGCGGGCACGAAGTTGATGACAATTAATGTTCACTGTGGAAGCAGACAGACGGAGAGAGCAGACAGAGAGCACAAAGTTGATGATAACCAGTGTTTACTGTGAAAACAGACAGCGGGCACAAGTTGATGATAACCAGTGTTCACTGTGGAAGCAGACAGACAGAGAGAGCAGACAGAGGGCACGAAGTTGATGATAATTAGTGTTCACTGTGGAAGCAGACAGACGGAGAGAGCAGACAGCAGACACGAAGTTGATGATAACCAGTGTTTAGAACCAGAGGGACAACAGACAAGGGACGAAGTTGATGACAATTAATGTTCACTGTGGAAGCAGACAGACGGAGAGAGCAGACAGAGACACAAGTTGATGATAACTGTGTTCACTGTGGAAGCGGACAAGCGGACACAAAAGATGATAAAGTCACAAGATGGGCAGACAGACGTTGAGAGAGCAGACACGGTAGACAGCGAAGTGGCCAACCAGTGTTTAGATGGAAGCAGACAATAGGGCACGAAGTTGATGATAAATTAGTGTGTACTGTGGAAGCAGACAGACGGAGAGAGCAGACAGCAGACACGAAGTTTGATGATAACCAGTGATACTGTGGAAGCAGACAGCGGACACGAAGTTGATGATAATTAGTGTTCACTGTGGAAGCAGACAGACGGAGAGAGCAGACAGTAGACACGAAGTTTGGCGATAACCAGTGTTTACTGTGTAAGCAGACAGCGAACACGAAAGTTGATAATAATTAGTGTCACTGTGGAAGCAGTTAGACGGAGAGAGCAGACAGAGGGCAGAAGTTGATGATAACTAGTGTGCACTGTGGAAGCGGAAAACCAAAAGAGAGGCAGAGAGCGGACAACACAAACCGTTACGAGAAGCAGACAGCGGGCAACGAAGTATGAACAATTAATGTTCACTGTGGAAGCAGACAGACGGAGAGAGCACGACAGAGAGCACAAAGTTGATGATAACAGTGTTTACTGTGAAAAACAGACAGCGGGTACGAAGTTGATGATAACCAGTGTTCACTGTGGAAGCAGACAGACAGAGAGAGCAGACAGAGGGCACGAAGTTGATGATAATTAGTGTTCACTGTGGAAGCAGAAGACGGAGAGAGCAGACACAGACACGAAGTGATGATAACCAGTGTTTAGGA
>NW_025814251.1:0-71300 GCF_018902025.1 Drosophila willistoni
ACTGTGGCTGCAATTAAAGTGGATTTCTATGGGCAGTCAATAACAAACTTTCAACACTGGTAATGTAACAACACATAAAGCACACACACAACAAAACACTCAGACACTCTGACACACGAGTGCAAATGCACTTCAAACTGTTGCACTTATTTTAAAAAACGTTTATTTAAACTGGGTGAGCAGGTGCTTAGTTAACCGAATTTGTTATAATCCGATTATTTTTCTTCTGCAATGCATTATCGCTCACCGGCTAACTCGCATGGCTCAGGAATGGATTCGACCTCGATGGATGGATTAATCGGGTAACAAAAAATTATACAAAAAACATTACACTCGGACGGGAAGATGGACTATGGAATTAACAATTAGCTGGTATATTAACTAGGATCTACCCACCCTAACTTGGCCCCATACACATATATTATATTAAACAATTTCACTTTTTTTTTACAATATTGACTGAGCTAACCAGGGTACCACTGGGACGTATACAAATATAAATTAAATAAATTATATAAATAAACAAAATACAATTACTTATTCTAACAGCCTAATGTTGAGGTTAAATGGAGAAAAAAAACCTGGAGCACCCGGACCTGGGTGGCCGATTGGACCCCGTCGAATTGGCTGTCCGAAGGCTCCTGTGTGTGTCCGTCCTGCGTCTCGCATGCAATTCTTGGTCTTCAAGGATGGGTGGGATGCTCCTTCTAGGCAACGCACTTTGCAGTTTTTTTTTCTTCTTGCACAACTTAACAACTCCACGTGCCTTCTAGAACTTAAATCCTCTTTTTTTTCTTCGTCCTCTTCCTCTTTTTTTCCAAAAAAGACTCAACTCTCTTAGATTCCTAAAAATTCAAATTTTGTTTCCGGAACCGGAACCGCTCCCAGAACTAGCTCGGTTCTCTTGGTTTTTTCGCGCCAAATCCCCAGCTAATTTTCTAGCTAACGAGCCAGCCCCATCGATAACAGCTGTATTGTTGTTTATCAATTATTTGGCCCATAACAAATTATATAAAATAAATCCACAAACAAATACGAAGAAAAGACCTTCGTCAATGTCGTTGTTTTGATACTCTTTCCACATGGGCCAAAACTAAGAAGTATCCGGAGGGTATCACAAATTGGTCGGATCAAGGAGAGGAGAAAGCATTTTGAATGTATTCTCTAGTAAGATTGTCAAGCTGCCATGTCCGCAGTAAAGCAATAGCTAATTGGATGAAATCCGGTCCTAAATAAGATGAGCTCCTCGGGACGCCCAATCGAACTACCAAACAACCAAATTTCCCCATTGTAAAGAGCAAAAGATATAAAATTGCATTAACAATCCAGATGTTTACTTATTTTCAAATACAAATATGGCTTGAAAAAAGTCATTACAGAAATTTTCAAATACAAATATGGGTTGAAAAAAGTCATTACAGAAATTTTAAAAAATTTGTAGAATCGTTGTCATTTCTAATGCAAAAAAATTCAATATGTACATAAGCCTTATTTTCTTTTATTTGCTTTGTCCTCATCTTTCTTCACTTTAACCAAAACTTTTTAGTCATTTTTAGCGATATTTATCTTGGTGTGTCCTTTTCGTATGGCCAGCTCTCGGGGATGTTTATTAACGATTTTCTTGAACTGATCTCGGGATGAAATTTTTTGGGAGCTTTTTTTACCCGGGTGAGATAAAGTATGAAAATCTTTGGGATCGGACCACTATAACATATAGCTCTAGAAGAAACATTTTTGCAAAAATTGGAGTATCCCCATGAAATTTACCAATATGATAGTAATAGATATAAAATCTCAGATCCCAAAATTTGAATCTGATCCGATAAATAGAACACAAGTTACAGTCAATATAAATCGGTTCAAACGCTGCCGGCAGCGCTGCTTGCTGCCTACTACTGCCATCATCAATCAACAGAGCACACGCATACACACACAGACGCAACGCTACATGAACTGTATGTGTATGCGTGCCGTGCTTTGCTTAGAAATGATGGAAGAAGAAAAACTTGTGGTAAAAAGAGAAATATTTTGTTTGTGTATTGATGAATTGAGTTGCAGGGAAAGAAATTTCAAAAAGGAAAATATTATTGCCAAGTATACTGCAAGGGTATATAAACTTCGGCATAGCCGAAGTTAGCTTCTTTGATATTTTTTAAATACAAATTTGGGTCGAAAAAGTCATTATAGAAATTTTAAAAAATTTCTATAATCGTTGTCAATTCTAATGCAAAAAAATTCAATATATACGTATGCCTTATTTTATTTTATTTGCTTTGTCCTCATCTTTCTTCACCTTAACCAAAACTTTTTAGTCATTTCCAGTGATATTTATCTTGGTGTGTCCTTTTCGTATGGCCAGCTCTCGGGGATGTTTATTAACGATTTTCTTGAACTTTTCCAGTTGATCGACCTTAGCTGCGGCCTTAAGCCATTCTTTTTTATTTCTTATTTTTTGTACTTCTTTACCATCTGACTTCAGGCTTTTGACCGCCATTTTTTCACGTTATCGGCCACACGATGTTTTTTCTTGATACTCCTTGGTTTGGGAGTAGGACTTCTAGTGAGTGGGCGTACCTCACGGGAAACGTGGCCAAAAGGGGCAATCACTGCTACTTTCGTATTAGGCTAAAAAATACCGCCTTCTCCGTTTTGGTTCTAGGTTTAACTTTATCCGCTTTAAAACCTTTGAATTTTGGACGAGCATTAAATTTAGCACATTTTGGTGCATTCTTCCACTTTGGCTTGGGCTTCATAATTTGTCTGCGCCAATCTGTAGCCATTTTTTTGGGAACCTTCAGTTTTTGGGCAAATTGTTTAAACTTGCCGTTTTTGTTAAAGTTAGGCCAATAGGGATTGGGCATTTTTATTTGAAATTTATTTTTACTTTAAATTTGTTTTAATTATTAGAACTATACTCTCGTGCACGATTTTATAGAATGTGAAATATCGGAGTAGGAAATGAGGCAGGTAAACTAGGCAAATGGACATGGCCTACTTTTCACTTTTTATTTTTCACTCTCCGCCTACTGCCTTTGTCGGTAAAGAACTGATTTTAGTCTATAATCTAGTTGTATTTACAGTGGAATATTGAGTTAATGGCTTTTAAGTGGCTCCACAATACCCGCAAGACCAGATTTATTCGATTGATGAGGATAAAGCACGTTCTTTAAAAAATCGTATTAAACACTTTTTATATTGTTACCATAACAACTTAGGAAAGCTTTTGGGGTTACTTCCTAATTATTACATATTTGGGTCTATTCAAGATAACCTTTCCACCATTTACTTGGATATTCGTGCATCTACTTCTTATTCAAACTATCAAGTAAAAAAATATGACTTAAACTTATAATCAATTATACATATCGATTTCTGTCACTGCTCAAATGTAAAAATGTACATCAGTCTGCTAGCTAGAAAAATTGGCCATGTCCGCCTGTTTTTAGCTCTCTGAAAGCAATACCTAATTGGATGAATTCCGGTCCTAAATAAGATGAGCTCCTCGGGACGCCCAATCGAACTACCAAGCAACCAAATTTCCCCATTGTAAAGAGCAAAAGATATAAAATTGCATTAACAATCCAGATGTTTACTTATTTTCAAATACAAATATGGGTTGAAAAAGTCATTACAGAAATTTTAAAAAATTTGTAGAATCGTTGTCATTTCTAATGCAAAAAAATTCAATGTGTACATAAGCCTTATTTTCTTTTATTTGCTTTGTCCTCATCTTTCTTCACTTTAACCAAAACTTTTTAGTCATTTTTAGCGATATTTATCTTGGTGTGTCCTTTTCGTATGGCCAGCTCTCGGGGATGTTTATTAACGATTTTCTTGAACTTTTCCAGTTGATCGACCTTAGTTGCGGCCTTAAGCCATTCTTTTTTATTTCTTATTTTTTGTACTTCTTTACCAATTGACTTCAGGTTTTTGACCGCCATTTTTTTACGTTATCGGCCACACGACGTTTTTTCTTGATACTCCTTGGTTTGGAAGTCGGACTTCTAGTGAGTGGGCGCACCTCACGGGAAACGTGGCCAAAAGGAGCCATCACCATTACTTTCGTATTAGGGGAAATTACCGCCTTTTTCGCTTCGATCTTAGGTTTAACTTTTTCCGCATTCAATTTAGCACATTTTGGTGCATCCTTCCACTTTGGCGCCAATCTAAGGCCATCTTTGGAACCTTCAGTTTTTGGGCAAATTTTTTAAACTTGCCGTTTCCCGGTTTATTAAAGTTAGGCCAGTCAGGATTGGTCATTTTTACTTGAAATTTGTTTTTACTTGAAATTTGTTTTAATTATTAGAACTATACTCTCGAGCACGATTTTCTAGAATGTGAAATATCGGAGTAGGAAATGAGGCAGGTAAACAAGGCAAATGGACATGGCCTACTTTTTACTTTTTATTTTTCACTCTCCCGCCTACTGCCTTTGTCGGTAAAGAACTGATTTTAGTCTATAATCTAGTTGTATTTACAGTGGAATATTGAGTTAATGGCTTTTAAGTGGCTCCACAATACCCGCAAGACCAGATTTATTCGATTGATGAGGATAAAGTACGTTCTTTAAAAAATCGAATTAAACACTTATTCCATTTTTACCATAACAACTTAAGAAAGCTTTTGGCGTTACTTCCTAATTATTATATATTTGGGCCGAGTCAAGATAAACCTTTCCACCATTTACTTGGATATTCGTGCATCTACTTCTTATTCTAAGTATCAAGTAAAAAATATAACTTAAACTTATAATCAATTATACATATCGATTTCTGTCACTGCTCAAATGTAAAAATGTACATCAGTCAGCTAGCTAGAAAAATTGGCCATGTCCGCCTGTTTTTAGCTCTCTGAAAGCAATAGCTAATTGGATGAATTCCGGTCCAAAATAAGATGAGCTCCTCGGGACGCCCAATCGAACTACCAAGCAACCAAATTTCCCCATTGTAAAGAGCAAAATATATAAAATTGCATTAACAATCCAGATGTTTACTTATTATACCCTTGCAGAGGGTATTATAAAATTGGTCAGATGTTTGTAACGCACAGAAGGAGACGTTTCCGACCCCATAAAGTATATATATTCTTGATCAGCATGAGAAGCTAAGTCGATATAGCCATGTCCGTCTGTCCGTCTGTCCGTCGGTGCGTACGCGTTTTACTCAGCCATCTTAAGAGCTATCGGGATGAAATTTTTTTTGGGAGCTTTTTTTTACCCGGGTGAGATAAAGTATGAAAATCTTTGGGATCGGACCACTATAACATATAGCTCTAGAAGAAACATTTTTGCAAAAATTGGAGTATCCCCATGAAATTTACCAATATGATAGTAATAGATATAAAATCTCAGATCCCAAAATTTGAATCTGATCCGATAAATAGAACACAAGTTACAGTCAATATAAATCGGTTCAAACGCTGCCGGCAGCGCTGCTTGCTGCCTACTACTGCCATCATCAAATCAACAGAGCACACGCATACACACACAGACGCAACGCTACATGAACTGTATGTGTATGCGTGCCGTGCTTTGCTTAGAAAATGATGGAAGAAGAAAAACTTGTGGTAAAAAGAGAAATATTTTGTTTGTCTATTGATGAATTGAGTTGCAGGGAAAGAAATTTCAAAAAGGAAAAATATTATTGCCAAGTATACTGCAAGGGTATATAAACTTCGGCATAGCCGAAGTTAGCTTCTTTGATATTTTTTAAATACAAATTTGGGTCGAAAAAAGTCATTATAGAAATTTTAAAAAATTTCTATAATCGTTGTCAATTCTAATGCAAAAAAATTCAATATATACGTAAGCCTTATTTTATTTTATTTGCTTTGTCCTCATCTTTCTTCACCTTAACCAAAACTTTTTGGTCATTTCCAGTGATATTTATCTTGGTGTGTCCTTCTCGTATGGCCAGCTCTCGGGGATGTTTATTAACGATTTTCTTGAACTTTTCCAGTTGATCGACCTTAGCTGCGGCCTTAAGCCATTCTTTTTTATTTCTTATTTTTTGTACTTCTTTACCATCTGACTTCAGGCTTTTGACCGCCATTTTTTTCACGTTATCGGCCACACGATGTTTTTTTTGATACTCCTTGGTTTGGGAGTAGGACTTTCGTATTAGGCGAAAATACCGCCTTCTCCGTTTTGGTTCTAGGTTTAACTTTATCCGCTTTAAAACCTTTGAATTTTGGACGAGCATTAAATTTAGCACATTTTGGTGCATTCTTCCACTTTGGCTAGGGCTTCATAATTTGTCTGCGCCAATCTGTAGCCATTTTTTTGGGAACCTTCAGTTTTTGGGCAAATTGTTTAAACTTGCCGTTTTTGTTAAAGTTAGGCCAATAGGGATTGGGCATTTTTATTTGAAATTTATTTTTACTTTAAATTTGTCTTAATTATTAGAACTATACTCTCGAGCACGATTTTCTAGAATGTGAAATATGGAAGTAGGAAATGAGGCAGGTAACTCCTTGGTTTGGAAGTCGGACTTCTAGTGAGTGGGCGCACCTCACGGGAAACGTGGCCAAAAGGAGCCATCACCATTACTTTCGTATTAGGGGAAATTACCGCCTTTTTCGCTTCGATCTTAGGTTTAACTTTTTCCGCATTCAATTTAGCACATTTTGGTGCATCCTTCCACTTTGGCGCCAATCTAAGGCCATCTTTGGAACCTTCAGTTATTGGGCAAATTTTTTAAACTTGCCGTTTCCCGGTTTATTAAAGTTAGGCCAGTCAGGATTGGTCATTTTTACTTGAAATTTGTTTTTACTTGAAATTTGTTTTAATTATTAGAAGTATACTCTCGAGCACGATTTTGTAGAATGTGAAATATCGGAGAAGGAAATGAGGCAGGTAAACAAGGCAAATGGACATGGCCTACTTTTCACTTTTTATTTTTCACTCTCCCGCCTACTGCCTTTGTCGGTCAGTGTCTGATCAGGATTTCATAATAATCTTTCTATTAACATATTTTAGTTGTGATTCTATTAAATATTACATTTAAGTCTAATATATTATGTCTTAATTTTATTTCTTTGAATGGTTAACACTAAAATACTGATTATAGTCTATAATCTAGTTGTATTTACAGTGGAATATTGAGGGAATGGCTTTCAAGTGGCTCCACAATACCCGCAAGACCAGATTTATTCGATTGATGGGGATAAAGCACGTTCTTTAAAAAATCGAATTAAACACTTATTCCATTTTTACCATAACAACTTAAAAAAGCTTTTGGGGTTACTTCCTAATTATTACATATTTGGGTCTATTCAAGATAAACCTTTCCACCATTTACGTGGATATTCGTGCATCTACTTCTTATTCAAACTATCAAGTAAAAAAATATGACTTAAACTTATAATCAATTATACATATCGATTTCTGTCACTGCTCAAATGTAAAAATGTAACTACAAATTCATTTCAGTCTGAAAGATAGAAACAAACAAATCGGTTGAAAAATTCCTTAAAAAAAAAGTATTTTTCTAAATTTGTTATCAACGTTTTAACTAAATTTTTAGTATTTATAATATTAACAAGAAGAAAGGAGTCCCACTCTCACGCACCATGTTTCCAAGACGCCCTACAAAGCATCCCGTGCTACCTGCAAAGCAGCCCGTGGCACCAACAATAGAAGACATGAAAAAATACATAAAAAGTTTGCATCCCTATAAGTTTTTCCACAAGGACTATGTCGCTGCCATGGATGCTCGTCAAGTGGCTAGACTCAGCAAGCGACAAATTGGTCGTCTCTCACGTCTGGCCTGGTATAATCTACCGCCACCTAAACGCATGCACTATATCCTTATGGTAAGACGCAAGATTGCGGAAGTCCAAAATCTGATGTTACTCAAACCAAAGAAGGGCAATCAAAAGAAGGGCAATCAAATCAAGGGCAATCAAAAGAAGGACAATCAAAAGAAGGGCAATCAAAAGAAGGGTTTGGCTAGGTCTTTGATGAGTGATAAAAGTCGCAAGAATTTTGACATAATGATGCTGAATCGATTTGGGCACATGAAAAAGTAATGAGGCAGTTAATGTCTTGTTAACTGCATACGATATTTTCATACCTTTTGAATTTTGTTAAGATGACATTAAAGCATAGCAACAAATCGAGCAAATATATAGACGTGATATCTCTGCAATATAAGCACTATACCCACTTATCGTTAGGGTATATCGAAAAAATCTTTCAAGAATTGGGCACGAATTCTCTTCCTCTTTGGTATATTCTCTACTGCTTCTAGCTCGGGGGAGTTGTTAATTGGAAAATAATAAACCGATGAAGGTCAATGTCAAACGAGATATTCAGAAAGAGAGACATAAAGATAGAGAAAGGGAAGTTATGTAGAAGTTTTAATGAATCAGCTAAAAAAAAATTGAGTTGAAAGAAATTCTATTAGTCGGCAAGTTTGTGGCCTAAGTCTTTTGATTTTTATTGAAGAATTTTTTGTCGCATCATTTATAAATGAAATGCACACAACTCATACAGTGAGGGAGAAATAATAGACGATTACATTCCAATTTTAGTTTTAATTATATTTACTAATACGTTAGCTGTTGGTTAATTACATATGCAAACTTGTTACACAAAACAAACCGTAAAGCGAGCAACACAGAAACCAAAACAAAGAAAACATAGAAACAAACAGAAAGAAAAAAAATAAAACTATTGCGCCAAAGCTCTCCAGCTGGTTTTTATACCCTTGCAAAAAGGGTATATTAATTTTGGTCAGAAGTGTGCAACGCATAGAAGGAAGCATCTCCGACCATATAAAGTATATATATTCTTGATCAGCATGACGAGACGAGTTCAAATAGCCATGTCCGTCCGTCCGTCCGTCCGTCTGGATCAACGCAAACTCCTCCTAGACCGTAAGAGCTACAGAGCTGAAATTTTGCATGTAGGCTTGTATATACTGCAGGCGTTGTATATCTCGGATTCAGCCGGATCGGACCACTATATCATATAGCTCCCATACAAACGGCAAAGTCACGAACAGTGACTTTTCTCAATAACTTCATTATTTTCTGAGCTATTGTCGTGAAATTTAATATTGGTGAGTTAATAACACATATTAACTACTATGCCAAATTTGATCAAGATCGGGTGACTATATCATATATAGCTCCCATAGGAACGATCTTTCGAAAACAGTGACTTTGGTGAATAACTTCGTTACTTTTGACGCGATTGCTTTCAAATTAAACATTTGTTAGTTTAATATATCTGTTAATGACTGTGCCGAATTTGATAATGATCGGGTGACTATATCATATAGCTCCCATAGGAACGATCGGTGGAAAACAGTGACTTTGATCAATATCTTTCCTATGCTAAGATTGTAGGCCGTTCATTCGCAAACTTTAGTCTTTTTAGAAAAAACGTTTTTCCATTTTGATGGCTATAGGTAAGGAAAAAGTTACCAAAAAAGTTGCAAGGGTATACAAACTTTGACGCGGTCGAAGTTAGCCCCGGCCCTCTGGTTTTTAACTTGCTTCGCCCGCTTTGTGTGTGTGTGTGTTGGCCATTGTTTAAACAAATATGGGGCGGTGGTGACGGTGCTGGAGCTCGAGCTGGTGGTTGAGAGAGATATACATATGCAAACATTTATGCATGTAGGAGCAAAATGCGCAAAGTTTGTCTACTGCTCCACTAAAAGCTTTACATGTGCCAACAAAACAGAAAAGTGCTACCAATTAGGTGGCATACAGCGATTCGTGTATGCATGTATGTATGTATGCATGTGTGCCGAACGTCAATAACTGAGTGTACAGCAAATTAGCTTTCTATAATTTATAATAATTTGTTGCTAAATGGTAAACTATATTCGTTGGCATTCTTCGCTTCGAAAGTTTTTTTTTTTCTTTTTTGGAAAACATCAAATTATTGAGTTGCATCTTAAACAAGAAACAATTATCTTTAATCTTGGAAATCGTATGATTAGATGATGCTAGATAATTGGCAAACATCATGCGAGGCAACTTGTTTGTGTATTTATTAATTTCAGAAGATTTTAGTACAGTACAAGTACAAGTACAGTACACTTTTGTTCTATAAAGTTTTAAGGATGAGATTGAAAAACAAATAAAAATAAGCTAACTTTGACTGCAACGAAGTTTATATACCCTTGCAGTGCGATCCTTTTTAAAATCTTTATTTTTTTGCATAAGTTACGTTTCTCAAAGATTTCTGTATTTCATACGATTTTTCTATATCATTCGAAATTTCTTACTAAGCCTATTTTATAAAGACTTTTCCCCAGAAGAAGTTCGAACCCGGATCCTCGTTGTTCAGTTGACTAAATGACTCGGCCACTTAGACAACTCATATACCGAGGATTCCTAGTTAGAAATATAAATTTAAAATAGAAAGCATTATGATAAGAATACAATAAAGTGTAAAATAACATGGATTAGTTATACTTTATTGATTAGTTGTTTTTAAAAGGAAAAGGGATGAACCAGAAATATAAGTTTTTTTCGTGTATTTCTAACCCATTTGTTCATGGGGCTCGGCACAAAATTAATCCATCATTAAAATGTCAAACCTCTTTATTCATATCAAGAGTAAACCAGAGGGCAGGGGCTAACTTCGACCACGTCAAAGTTTGTATACCCTTGCAACTTTTATGGTAACTCTTTCCTTACCTATAGGCTAAAGGCTAAAGGCTAATGTTTGCGAAAGGACGGCCTACAATCTTAGCATAGGAAAAACTAAGATATTGATCAAAGTCACTGTTTTCCACTGATCGTTCCTATGGGAGCTATATGATATAGTTACCCGATCCTTATCAAATTTGGCACAGTCATTAACAGATATATTAAACTAACAAATATTTAATTTAAAAGCAATCGCGTCAAAAGTAACGAAGTTATTGACCAAAGTCACTGTTTTGGAAAGATCGTTCCTATGGGAGCTATATGATCATATGATCAAATTTGGCACAGTCGTTTATATGTGTAATTGACGCACCAATATTGAATTTCATGACAATAGGTCAGAAATAACGAAGTTATTAAGAAAAGTCACTGTTCGTGACTTTGCCATTTGTATGGGAGCTATATGATATAGTGATCCGATTCGGCTGAATCCGAGATATACAACGCCTGCAGTATATACAAGCCTACATGCAAAATTTCAGCTCTGTAGCTCTTACGGTCTAGGAGGAGTTTGCGTTGATCCAGACGGACGGACAGACGGACGGACGGACGGACGGACGGACGGACGGACGGACATGGCTATTTGAACTCGTCTCGTTGTGCTGATCAAGAATATATATACTTTATATGGTCGGAAATGCTTCCTTCTATGCGTTGCACACTTCTGACCAAAATTAATATACCTTTTTGCAAGGGTATAAAAAGAGATACAAATACAGACAACGCCAAACACCCCCTTTACAGCACTCTTGTTCCAGCCCTTCTCTTAATGCTGTGAAGTGCTGGGCAAATTAAATACAATTACGGCAAAATAATTGCCAACCAACGACAAAACGTAACAAACAACTCATAAACGGGTTTCTTCGGTTTAGAATGTTGTTTGATTTGGCCAACGGCATTCCATTTCCTCTTGTGCGGGTGTTGGCCACGTTCTATATAAATCAGTTTTGCGCATTCTAATTGTCGGGCCAAGGTGTCCTTGTACACAAAAAACAAAACAAAAAAATTGAAATGATTGATTAGCATAAATATTTCTTGGCCGAAAGGCGGATATCATATTTGTATCATGTCGGAATGACTCGTTTGGATATGTTGGCAAAATCCAAAAACCAGATAGCAAACGAAATCAAAAATAAACGCTTTTAAAACTGGTTCGAATATCTTTCTTTTATTATTTGCATTATTGTATGCAACCTGCTCAGACCAGTGACAGTAAAACTGTAGCTGTGACACACTCAAACACTCTGACACACAGAGTGCAAATGCACTTCAAACTGTTGCACTTATTTTTCAAACGTTTATTTAAACTGGGTGAGCAGGTGCTTAGTTAACCGAATTTGTTATAATCCGATTATTTTTCTTCTGCAATCCATCATCGATCACCGGCTAACTCGCATGGCTCAGGAATGGATTCGACCTCGATGGATGGATTAATCGGGTAACAAAAAATTATACAAAAAACATTACACTCGGACGGGAAGATGGACTATTAACTAGGATCTACCCACCCTACCTTGGGCCCCGTACTCCCCCATGTTCTGTGGACTATCCCGTCGTCATCTCACCCCCACATAGACAAGACTCTACTCAGACATTTCTCCTTTTTTCATTACACATATATTATATTAAACAATTTCACTTTTTTTTTACAATATTGACTGAGCCTAACCAGGATACCACTGGGACGTATACAAATATAAATTAAATAAATTATATAAATAAACAAAATACAATTACTTATTCTAACAGCCTAATGTTGAGGTTAAATGGAGAAAAAAAACCTGGAGCACCCGGACCTGGGTGGCCGATTGGATCCCGTCGAATTGGCTGTCCGAAGGCTCCTGTGTGTGTCCGTCCTGCGTCTCGCATGCAATTCTTGGTCTTCAAGGATGGGATGCTCCTTCTAGGCACACGGACTTTTCAGTTTTTTTTTCTTCTTGCACAACTTAACAACTCCACGTGCCTTCTAGAACTTAACTCCTCTTTTTTTTCTTCGTACTCTTCCTCTTTTTTTCCAAAAAAGACTCAACTCCTCCTCTCTCCCAGAACTAGCTCGGTTCTCTTGGTTTTTTCGCGCCGAATTCCCAGCTAATTTTCTAGCTAACGAGCCAGCCCCATCGATAACAGCTGTATTGTTGTTTATCAATTATTTGGCCCATAACAGCACACTTCGGTTTTCGGTCTTACCAGGAAACAGGAGTGAAAAATGGGCCTTGTGGGAGATACCTTCTCTCAGTCAGCCGATCATATTTCTCCGCCACAATCATTAGTTAGCCGGGCTAAACTACAGGCATCTGCATCTACTGCTTCAAGTCCTTGGCGTGGAAAACTCCCAATCGGATGCCATGTAAGTTCTCTAATTATACCCTTGCAAAAAGGGTATATTAATTTTGGTCAGAAGTGTGCAACGCATAGAAGGAAGCATTTCCGACCATATAAAGTATATATATTCTTGATCAGCACGACGAGACGAGTTCAAATAGCCCTGTCCGTCCGTCCGTCCGTCTGTCCGTCTGTCCGTCCGTCCGTCCGTCTGGATCAACGCAAACTCCTCCTAGACCGTAAAAGCTACAGAGCTGAAATTTTGCATGTAGGCTTGTATATACTGCAGGCGTTGTATATCTCGGATTCAGCCGGATCGGATCACTATATCATATAGCTCCCATACAAATGGCAAAGTCACGAACAGTGACTTTTCTCAATAACTTTGTTATTTTCTGAGCTATTGTCATGAAATTGAATTGGTGAATTAATTACACATATAAACGACTGTGCTAAATTTGATCAAGATCGGGTGACTATATCATATAGCTCCCATAGAAACGATCTTTCGAAAACAGTGACTTTTGTCAATAACTTCGTTACTTTTGACGCGATTGCTTTTAAATTAAATATTTGTTAGTTTAGTATATCTGTTAATGACTGTGCCGAATTTGATAAATATCGGGTTACTATATCATATAGCTCCCATAGGAACGATCGGTGGAAAACAGTGACTTTGATCAAATCTTCGTTATTTCCTATACTAAGATTGTAGGCCGTTCTTTCGCAAATGTTAGCCTTTTTAGCTTGAACGTTTTTCCACTTTGATGGCTTTAGGTAAGGAAAGAGTTACCATAAAAGTTGCAAGGGTATACAAACTTTGACGCGGTCGAAGTTAGCCCCGGCCCTCTGGTTCATACATGTTTTTGCACACTGGTTTCATTATCCTGCATCGAGAATACCTTTTGCAGAATTTTGCATTTATATTTCGCCTGAAGTCGCTGAGAACGAAGTTGCGCTTCCACACCTCCTGTCCTGGTCGGTATTGTATCTCCCTAGCTGTGATCCTCGCCAACATGTGTTCTTATCGCCGTCAAAATAGACTGATTCACCCGCTCCGACGCGTTTGCTTGGGGTGAATAGGCTGCTGTCCGCGTATGTGTGATCCCGAAATGGGACACCATTTCCTCGAACTCCTTGGAGGTAAACTGTTTCCCGTTGTCGGTGTGTACTATCTCCGGTACTCCCGTGTTTCCCGTTGTCGGTGTGTACTATCTCCGGTACTCCAAACGTGTTAAAGAGTTCCTCCCTCAAGAACTTTATTGTCGCTGCGGACGTCGCTTTTGGCATAGTTTTGAGCCACACAAACTTAGTAAAGTGATCCAACACTATTAGAATATAGGCATTACTTTTTCGGGATCGTGGATATTTGCCCAGGAAGTCCAGATACAGCTTCTGTATCGGCCGCGACGTGCACACCTCTGCTCCCATAGTTGGTCTGGTCGTCTGCGTGGTATGTTTCGCCTCCTTACACGTATCACATGCAGCAATGTAATTTTTGACTTGCACGGCCATTCGTGGCCAATAGTAAAACTGTTTAAGCCTGCCGAGCGTTCGTGCGACTCCACCGTGCATTGCCTCTTCGCTATAATGCGCTTGCTGTATGAGTGTATGGGTCGATGCCTCTGGTATCCACAATTTCCACGCCACATCCCCGATTTCATTATCGGTAATCCGTATCCTCTTCAGCACCAATCCGTCCTCTGCATGTAGGTCCGGAAATTTATCTGGATTGGACAGCACGCACTTGTATCGTTGCCGGTACTCTGCTCAAATGTAAAAATGTACATCAGTCAGCTAGCTAGAAAAATTGGCCATGTCCGCCTGTTTTTAGCTCTCTGAAAGCAATAGCTAATTGGATGAATTCCGGTCCAAAATAAGATGAGCTCCTCGGGACGCCCAATCGAACTACCAAGCAACCAAATTTTCCCATTGTAAAGAGCAAAATATATAAAATTGCATTAACAATCCAGATGTTTACTTATTATACCCTTGCAGAGGGTATTATAAAATTGGTCAGATGTTTGTAACGCACAGAAGGAGACGTTTCCGACCCCATAAAGTATATATATTCTTGATCAGCATGAGAAGCTAAGTCGATATAGCCATGTCCGTCTGTCCGTCTGACCGTCTGTCCGTCTGTCCGTCGGTGCGTACGCGTTTTACTCAGCCATCTTAAGAGCTATCGGGATGAAATTTTTTTTGGAGCTTTTTTTTACCCGGGTGAGATAAAGTATGAAAATCTTTGGGATCGGACCACTATAACATATAGCTCTAGAAGAAACATTTTTGCAAAAATTGGAGTATCCCCATGAAATTTACCAATATGATAGTAATAGATATAAAATCTCAGATCCCAAAATTTGAATCTGATCCGATAAATAGAACACAAGTTACAGTCAATATAAATCGGTTCAAACGCTGCCGGCAGCGCTGCTTGCTGCCTACTACTGCCATCATCAAAACGGAGCACACGCATACACACACAGACGCAACGCTACATGAACTGTATGTGTATGCGTGCCGTGCTTTGCTTAGAAAATGATGGAAGAAGAAAAACTTGTGGTAAAAAGAGAAATATTTTGTTTGTGTATTGATGAATTGAGTTGCAGGGAAAGAAATTTCAAAAAGGAAAAATATTATTGCCAAGTATACTGCAAGGGTATATAAACTTCGGCATAGCCGAAGTTAGCTTCTTTGATATTTTTCCATTTAAATACAAATTTGGGTCGAAAAAAGTCATTATAGAAATTTTAAAAAAATTTCTATAATCGTTGTCAATTCTAATGCAAAAAAATTCAATATATACGTAAGCCTTATTTTATTTTATTTGCTTTGTCCTCATCTTTCTTCACCTTAACCAAAACTTTTTGGTCATTTCCAGTGATATTTATCTTGGTGTGTCCTTCTCGTATGGCCAGCTCTCGGGGATGTTTATTAACGATTTTCTTGAACTTTTCCAGTTGATCGACCTTAGCTGCGGCCTTAAGCCATTCTTTTTTATTTCTTATTTTTTGTACTTCTTTACCATCTGACTTCAGGCTTTTGACCGCCATTTTTTTCACGTTATCGGCCACACGATGTTTTTTCTTGATACTCCTTGGTTTGGGAGTAGGACTTTCGTATTAGGCGAAAATACCGCCTTCTCCGTTTTGGTTCTAGGTTTAACTTTATCCGCTTTAAAACCTTTGAATTTTGGACGAGCATTAAATTTAGCACATTTTGGTGCATTCTTCCACTTTGGCTAGGGCTTCATAATTTGTCTGCGCCAATCTGTAGCCATTTTTTGGGAACCTTCAGTTTTTGGGCAAATTGTTTAAACTTGCCGTTTTTGTTAAAGTTAGGCCAATAGGGATTGGGCATTTTTATTTGAAATTTATTTTTACTTTAAATTTGTCTTAATTATTAGAACTATACTCTCGAGCACGATTTTCTAGAATGTGAAATATGGAAGTAGGAAATGAGGCAGGTAAACTAGGCAAATGGACATGGCCTACTTTTCACTTTTTATTTTTTACTCTCCCGCCTACTGCCTTTGTCGGTAAAGAACTGATTTTAGTCTATAATCTAGTTGTATTTACAGTGGAATATTGAGTTAATGGCTTTTAAGTGGCTCCACAATACCCGCAAGACCAGATTTATTCGATTGATGAGGATAAAGCACGTTCTTTAAAAAATCGTGTTAAACACTTTTTATATTGTTACCATAACAACTTAGGAAAGCTTTAGGGGTTACTTCCTAATTATTACATATTTGGGTCTATTCAAGATAAACCTTTCCACCATTTACTTGGATATTCGTGCATCTACTTCTTATTCAAACTATCAAGTAAAAAAATATGACTTAAACTTATAATCAATTATACATATCGATTTCTGTCATTGCTCAAATGTAAAAATGTACATCAGTCTGCTAGCTAGAAAAATTGGCCATGTCCGCCTGTTTTTAGCTCTCTGAAAGCAATACCTAATTGGATGAATTCCGGTCCAAAATAAGATGAGCTCCTCGGGACGGCCCAATCGAACTACCAAGCAACCAAATTTCCCCATTGTAAAGAGCAAAAGATATAAAATTGCATTAACAATCCAGATGTTAACTTATTTTCAAATACAAATATGGGTTGAAAAAAGTCATTACAGAAATTTTAAAAAATTTGTTAATTTTTTAAACTTGCCGTTTCCCGGTTTATTAAAGTTAGGCCAGTCAGGATTGGTCATTTTTACTTGAAATTTGTTTTTACTTGAAATTTGTTTTAATTATTAGAACTATACTCTCGAGCACGATTTTCTAGAATGTGAAATATCGGAGTAGGAAATGAGGCAGGTAAACAAGGCAAATGGACATGGCCTACTTTTCACTTTTTATTTTTCACTCTCCCGCCTACTGCCTTTGTCGGTCAGTGTCTGATCAGGATTTCATAATAATCTTTCTATTAACATATTTTAGTTGTGATTCTATTAAATATTACATTTAAGTCTAATAATAATATATTAATTTTAATTCTTAATTTCTTAATTTTATTTCTTTGAATGGTTAACACTAAAATACTGATTATAGTCTATAATCTAGTTGTATTTACAATGGAATATTGAGGGAATGGCTTTTAAGTGGCTCCACAATACCCGCAAGACCAGATTTATTCGATTGATGGGGATAAAGCACGTTCTTTAAAAAATCGAATTAAACACTTATTCCATTTTTACCATAACAACTTAAAAAAGCTATTCAATTATCTATTCAAGATAAACCTTTCCACCATTTACGTGGATATTCGTGCATCTACTTCTTATTCAAACTATCAAGTAAAAAAATATGACATAAACTTATAATCAATTATACATATCGATTTCTGTCACTGCTCAAATGTAAAAATGTAACTACAAATTCATTTCAGTCTGAAAGATAGAAACAAACAAATCGGTTGAAAAATTCCTTAAAAAAAAAGTATTTTTCTAAATTTGTTATCAACGTTTTAACCAAATTTTTAGTATTTATAATATTAACAAGAAGAAAGGAGTCCCACTCTCACGCACCATGTTTCCAAGACGCCCTACAAAGCATCCCGTGCTACCTGCAAAGCAGCCCGTGGCACCAACAATAGAAGACATGAAAAAATACATAAAAAGGTTGCATCCCTATAAGTTTTTCCACAAGGACTATGTCGCTGCCATGGATGCTCGTCAAGTGGCTAGACTCAGCAAGCGACAAATTGGTCGTCTCTCACGTCTGGCCTGGTATAATCTACCGCCACCTAAACGCATGCACTATATCCTTATGGTAAGACGCAAGATTGCGGAAGTCCAAAATCTGAGGTTACTCAAACCAAAAAAGGGCAATCAAATCAAGGGCAATCAAAAGAAGGGCAATCAAAAGAAGGGCAATCAAAAGAAGGGCAATCAAAAGAAGGGTTTGGCTAGGTCTTTGATGAGTGATAAAAGTCGCAAGAATTTTGACATAATGATGCTGAATCGATTTGGGCACATGAAAAAGTAATGAGGCAGTTAATGTCTTGTTAACTGCATACGATATTTTCATACCTTTTGAATTTTGTTAAGATGACATTAAAGCATAGCAACAAATCGAGCAAATATATAGACGTGATATCTCTGCAATATAAGCACTATACCCACTTATCGTTAGGGTATATCGAAAAAATCTTTCAAGAATTGGGCACGAATTCTCTTCCTCTTTGGTATATTCTCTACTGCTTCTAGCCCGGGGGAGTTGTTAATTGGAAAATAATACACCGATGAAGGTCAATGTCAAACGAGATATTCAGAAAGAGAGACATAAAGATAGAGAAAGGGAAGTTATGTAGAAGTTTTAATGAATCAGCTAAAAAAAAATTGAGTTGAAAGAAATTCTATTAGTCGGCAAGTTTGTGGCCTAAGTCTTTTGATTTTTATTGAATAATTTTTTGTCGCATTATTTATAAATGAAATGCACACAACTCATACAGTGAGGGAGAAATAATAGACGATTACATTCCAATTTTAGTTTTAATTATATTTACTAATACGTTAGCTGTTGGTTAATTACATATGCAAACTTGTTACACAAAACAAACCGTAAAGCGAGCAACACAGAAACCAAAACAAAGAAAACATAGAAACAAACAGAAAGAAAAAAAATAAAACTATTGCGCCAAAGCTCTCCAGCTGGTTTTTATACCCTTGCAAAAAGGGTATATTAATTTTGGTCAGAAGTGTGCAACGCATAGAAGGAAGCATCTCCGACCATATAAAGTATATATATTCTTGATCAGCATGCCGAGACGAGTTCAAATAGCCATGTCCGTCCGTCCGTCCGTCCGTCCGTCTGGATCAACGCAAACTCCTCCTAGACCGTAAGAGCTACAGAGCTGAAATTTTGCATGTAGGCTTGTATATACTGCAGGCGTTGTATATCTCGGATTCAGCCGGATCGGACCACTATATCATATAGCTCCCATACAAACGGCAAAGTCACAAACAGTGACTTTTCTCAAAAACTTCATTATTTTCCGAGCTATTGTCGTGAAATTTAATATTGGTGAGTTAATAACACATATTAACTACTATGCCAAATTTGATCAAGATCGGGTGACTATATCATATAGCTCCCATAGGAACGATCTTTCGAAAACAGTGACTTTGGTGAATAACTTCGTTACTTTTGACGCGATTGCTTTCAAATTAAACATTTGTTAGTTTAATATATCTGTTAATGACTGTGCCGAATTTGATAATGATCGGGTGACTATATCATATAGCTCCCATAGGAACGATCGGTGGAAAACAGTGACTTTGATCAATATCTTTCCTATGCTAAGATTGTAGGCCGTTCATTCGCAAACTTTAGTCTTTTTAGAAAAAACGTTTTTCCATTTTGATGGCTATAGGTAAGGAAAAAGTTACCAAAAAAGTTGCAAGGGTATACAAACTTTGACGCGGTCGAAGTTAGCCCCGGCCCTCTGGTTTTTAACTTGCTTCGCCCGCTTTGTGTGTGTGTGTGTGTGTTGGCCATTGTTTAAACAAATATGGGGCGGTGGTGACGGTGCTGGAGCTCGAGCTGGTGGTTGAGAGAGATATACATATGCAAACATTTATGCATGTAGGAGCAAAATGCGCAAAGTTTGTCTACTACTCCACTAAAAGCTTTACATGTGCCAACAAAACAGAAAAGTGCTACCAATTAGGTGGCATACAGTGATTCGTGTATGCATGTATGTATGTATGTGTGCCGAACGTCAATAACTGAGTGTACAGCAAATTAGCTTTCTATAATTTATAATAATTTGTTGCTAAATGGTAAACTCTATTCGTTGGCATTCTTCGCTTCGAAAGTTTTTTTTTTTTCTTTTTTGGAAAACATCAAATTATTGAGTTGCATCTTAAACAAGAAACAATTATCTTTAATCTTGGAAATCGTATGATTAGATGATGCTAGATAATTGGCAAACATCATGCGAGGCAACTTGTTTGTGTATTTATTAATTTCAGAAGATTTTAGTACAGTACAAGTACAAGTACAGTACACTTTTGTTCTATAAAGTTTTAAGGATGAGATTGAAAAACAAATAAAAAATAAGCTAACTTTGACTGCAACGAAGTTTATATACCCTTGCAGTGCGATCCTTTTTAAAATCTTTATTTTTTTGCATAAGTTACGTTTCTCAAAGATTTCTGTATTTCATACGATTTTTCTATATCATTCGAAATTTCTTACTAAGCCTATTTTATAAAGACTTTTCCCCAGAAGAAGTTCGAACCCGGATCCTCGTTGTTCAGTTGACTAAATGACTCGGCCACTTAGACAACTCATATACCGAGGATTGCTAGTTAGAAATATAAATTTAAAATAGAAAGCATTATGATAAGAATACAATAAAGTGTAAAATAACATGGATTAGTTATACTTTATTGATTAGTTGTTTTTAAAAGGAAAAGGGATGAACCAGAAATATAAGTTTTTTTCGTGTATTTCTAACCCATTTGTTCATGGGGCTCGGCACAAAATTAATCCATCATTAAAATGTCAAACCTCTATATTCATATCAAGAGTAAAAAAGAGATACAAATACAGACAACGCCAAACACCCCCTTTACAGCACTCTTGTTCCAGCCCTTCTCTTAATGCTGTGAAGTGCTGGGCAAATTAAATACAATTACGGCAAAATAATTGCCAACCAACGACAAAACGTAATAAACAACTCATAAACGGGTTTCTTCGGTTTAGAATGTTGTTTGATTTGGCCAACGGCATTCCATTTCCTCTTGTGCGGGTGTTGGCCACGTTCTATATAAATCAGTTTTGCGCATTCTAATTGTCGGGCCAAGGTGTCCTTGTACACAAAAAAACAAAACAAAAAAATTGAAATGATTGATTAGCATAAATATTTCTTGGCCGAAAGGCGGATATCATATTTGTATCATGTCGGAATGACTCGTTTGGATATGTTGGCAAAATCCAAAAACCAGATAGCAAACGAAATCAAAAATAAACGCTTTTAAAACTGGTTCGAATATCTTTCTTTTATTATTTGCATTATTGTATGCAACCTGCTCAGACCAGTGACAGTAAAACTGTAGCTGTGACACACTCAAACACTCTGACACACAGAGTGCAAATGCACTTCAAACTGTTGCACTTATTTTTCAAACGTTTATTTAAACTGGGTTAAACTTAGTTAACCGAATTTGTTATAATCCGATTATTTTTCTTCTGCAATCCATCATCGATCACCGGCTAACTCGCATGGCTCAGGAATGGATTCGACCTCGATGGATGGATTAATCGGGTAACAAAAAATTATACAAAAAACATTACACTCGGACGGGAAGATGGACTATTAACTAGGATCTACCCACCCTACCTTGGGCACCGTACTCCCTGGCAGCCCCCATGTTCTGTGGACTATCCCGTCGTCATCTCACCCCCACATAGACAAGACTCTACTCAGACATTTCTCCTTTTTTCATTACACATATATTATATTAAACAATTTCACTTTTTTTTTACAATATTGACTGAGCCTAACCAGGGTACCACTGGGACGTATACAAATATAAATTAAATAAATTATATAAATAAACAAAATACAATTACTTATTCTAACAGCCTAATGTTGAGGTTAAATGGAGAAAAAAAACCTGGAGCACCCGGACCTGGGTGGCCGATTGGATCCCGTCGAATTGGCTGTCCGAAGGCTCCTGTGTGTGTCCGTCCTGCGTCTCGCATGCAATTCTTGGTCTTCAAGGATGGGATGCTCCTTCTAGGCACACGGACTTTTCAGTTTTTTTTTCTTCTTGCACAACTTAACAACTCCACGTGCCTTCTAGAACTTAACTCCTCTTTTTTTTTCTTCGTACTCTTCCTCTTTTTTTCCAAAAAAGACTCAACTCCTCCTCTCTCCCAGAACTAGCTCGGTTCTCTTGGTTTTTTAGCGCCGAATTCCCAGCTAATTTTCTAGCTAACGAGCCAGCCCCATCGATAACAGCTGTATTGTTGTTTATCAATTATTTGGCCCATAACAGCACACTTCGGTTTTCGGTCTTACCAGGAATCAGGAGTGAAAAATGGGCCTTGTGGGAGATACCTTCTCTCAGTCAGCCGATCATATTTCTCCGCCACAATCATTAGTTAGCCGGGCTAAACTACAGGCATCTGCATCTACTGCTTCAAGTCCTTGGCGTGGAAAACTCCCAATCGGATGCCATGTAAGTTCTCTAATTATACCCTTGCAAAAAGGGTATATTAATTTTGGTCAGAAGTGTGCAACGCATAGAAGGAAGCATTTCCGACCATATAAAGTATATATATTCTTGATCACCACGACGAGACGAGTTCAAATAGCCATGTCCGTCCGTCCGTCCGTCCGTCCGTCCGTCTGTCCGTCCGTCCGTCCGTCCGTCCGTCCGTCCGTCCGTCCGTCCGTCCGTCTGGATCAACGCAAACTCCTCCTAGACCGTAAAAGCTACAGAGCTGAAATTTTGCATGTAGGCTTGTATATACTGCAGGCGTTGTATATCTCGGATTCAGCCCGATCGGATCACTATATCATATAGCTCCCATACAAATGGCAAAGTCACGAACAGTGACTTTTCTCAATAACTTTGTTATTTTCTGAGCTATTGTCATGAAATTGAATTGGTGAATTAATTACACATATAAACGACTGAGCTAAATTTGATCAAGATCGGGTGACTATATCATATAGCTCCCATAGAAACGATCTTTCGAAAACAGTGACTTTTGTCAATAACTTCGTTACTTTTGACGCGATTGCTTTTAAATTAAATATTTGTTAGTTTAGTATATCTGTTAATGACTGTGCCGAATTTGAAAAATATCGGGTTACTATATCATATAGCTCCCATAGGAACGATCGGTGGAAAACAGTGACTTTTATCAAATCTTAGTTATTTCCTATACTAAGATTGTAGGCCGTTCTTTCGCAAATGTTAGACTTTTTAGCTTGAACGTTTTTCCACTTTGATGGCTTTAGGTAAGGAAAGAGTTACCATAAAAGTTGCAAGGGTATACAAACTTTGACGCGGTCGAAGTTAGCCCCGGCCCTCTGGTTCATACATGTTTTTGCACACTGGTCTCATTATCCTGCATCGAGAATACCTTTTGCAGAATTTTGCATTTATATTTCGCCTGAAGTCGCTGAGAACGAAGTTGCGCTTCCACACCTCCTGTCCTGGTCGGTATTGTATCTCCCTAGCTGTGATCCTCGCCAACATGTGTTCTTATCGCCGTCAAAATAGACTGATTCACCCGCTCCGACGCGTTTGCTTGGGGTGAATAGGCTGCTGTCCGCGTATGTGTGATCCCGAAATGGGACACCATTTCCTCGAACTCCTTGGAGGTAAACTGTTTCCCGTTGTCGGTGTGTACTATCTCCGGTACTCCCGTGTTTCCCGTTGTCGGTGTGTACTATCTCCGGTACTCCAAACGTGTTAAAGAGTTTCTCCCTCAAGAACTTTATTGTCGCTGCGGACGTCGCTTTTGGCATAGTTTTGAGCCACACAAACTTAGTAAAGTGATCCAACACTATTAGAATATAGGCATTACTTTTTCGGGATCGTGGATATTTGCCCAGGAAGTCCAAATACAGCTTCTGTATCGGCCGCGACGTGCACACTGCGTGGTATGTTTCGCCTCCTTACACGTATCACATGCAGCAATGTAATTTTTGACTTGCACGGCCATTCGTGGCCAATAGTAAAACTGTTTAAGCCTTCCGAGCGTTCGTGCGACTCCACCGTGCATTGCCTCTTCGCTATAATGCGCTTGCTGTATGAGTGTATGGGTCGATGCCTCTGGTATCCACAATTTCCACGCCACATCCCCGATTTCATTATCGGTAATCCGTATCCTCTTCAGCACCAATCCGTCCTCTGCATGTAGGTCCGGAAATTTATCTGGATTGGACAGCACGCACTTGTATCGTTGCCGGTACTCCTCGCTCTCAAATTCGGTAGTCTCAAAATCAAAAAAATTCAATTCCTCGATTACCGCGGTCCACGACAACATATCTGCCACAACGTTGTCCTTTCCTTTCTTATGCTCTATCACAAAATCGTATGACTGCAATGCCAATGACCAGCGAGCTAATCTCCCATTTAAATCTTTCAGCGTCATCAACCACTGGAGACTCGAATGATCTGTGATGACGGTAAACGGCATAAGCTCTACATATGGACGGAATCTCTCTATCGCCTTGACTGCTGCTAAACATTACTTCTCCGTTACCGTATAATTTAACTGGGCTCCTCGTAGCTTCTGTGAAAAGAATGAGATAGGCCTCTCGTTTCCTTCGTCATCCTGCTGGAACAGGGCGGCTCCCAATCCTACATGGCTCGCATCACACTGAATGAAGAATCTGCGGCTAAAATCAGGATGTACTAATACTGGAGCGTTGGTTAGGGCTTGTTTTAGTAAATTAAATGACTCGGTAGCCTCCTTTGTTAACTTGAATTTTCCTTTTGATTTCAGGCCGGCCGTCCCTAAAAAGCTACGGAGCTGTCTCACGGTGTTTGGCAATGGAATTTCCGTGATCGCTTTATTTATTTTCCATCGGGATCTGTTTTTTATTTTCCATCTCCGATCACAAATCCCAGGTATTTAAGGAATCTGAAGCAAAATTTTGATTTTTTTAATCCGATAGTTAGATTGCCCTTCTTCAAACATTCAGCTACTGCCTCCAGATGCTTCATGTGCTCTTCAAATGTGCGGGATATAATCAGAAGATCATCCAGATATACGAATACGTGGCTTCTCAAGCCTTGGGGGATGACCTTATCCATGAGTCGGCACAAGCGCTGCGCCGCATTGCAAAGCCCGAAAGGCATTCTGCGGAACTGATACAGCGGGCGTCCCGGGATGGTAAACGCCGTGTATTTCCGACTTTCCACCTCCAACTCTACCTGCCAGAACGCGTGCCTTAGGTCAACACTACTAATGAAGATCGTATCCTCCACCCGGTACAGCGTCATTTCTTGTATTCTACCTCGATACGTAATATGCACATCCACCTTTCCCGTTATAGCAAGATTCACTCCTCCTGCCGTTTGAACTTTCGAGTAAGATGTTTTTCTTTTTAATTCCAGTTTATTCACCAGCTCTTCACATCCGTCGCCCAGGAAACTCACTGAAGCTCCCGTGTCTAGCAGACCTTCTACGTGAAACTATTGCATCTTTACCGTAGCGAATGCCTGATTCTCCTTTTGCCTTGACACTGCTTCTAAGGCCGAACAAACCTCTTGGCGTTTTGTTCTTCGTTGTCTGTACCGCTCTCTCACACGCTTGACTCGGCTAGATATGGCCTTTTTCCTATTGGTTCCTTCTACCAATCCAAATGGGTTCCGTTTTTCACTAAATTGCTGGTAAGAATATGCTGATATGGGTAGGTTAGATTGTTTATATTCTAATTTATTATATATTGGCCTTAATCTATTAACAATATCTATTTCTAACATGCAATTTTTGGATGTTTTCACTCGTTCTTCCGCGGCATTGAGCGCAACTCCTCCCTTGTTTTGCTCCGCATCGCGTTTCCCGCCTGGCATTTGGGGCATTTGGGTAACACTACTCCTGGTAGTCCGCATTTGTAGCAGAATATCTTGCGAACTACACTCTTGCACTCCCAAAATGTATGGCCCTTCTCCGCACAGTTCCAACAGGCGAGTTCTGGCCGATCCTTGCTGCCTTCGCGTGGCTTATACACCGCTTCAACAAACTCCACTTCATGACCTTCGGGTTCGGCCAAAACCGCTTCATGTAGTTGATGCCGATCCCTCTGCACTCTATGCGGCTCCGCTCCTCCCGCTACACGAGACCATCTAGTTGCTAAGAGTCTCTCCGCCTCATGACATTCCTCTCGCAACTTCTCCCCATCGATAACAGCTGTATTGTTGTTTATCAATTATTTGGCCCATAACAAATTATATAAAATAAATCCACAAACAAATACGAAGAAAAGACCTTTGTCAATGTCGTTGTTTTGATACTCTTTCCACATGGGCCAAAACTAAGAAGTATCCGGAGGGTATCACAAAATTGGTCGGATCAAGGAGAGGAGAAAGCATTTTGAAATGTATTCATTAGTAAGATTGTCAAGCTGCCATGTCCGCAGTAAAGCAATAGCTAATTCGATGAAATCCGGTCCTAAATAATATAAGCTCCTCGGGACGCCCAATCGAACTACCAAGCAACCAAATTTCCCCATTGTAAAGAGCAACAGATATAAAATTGCATTAACAATCCAGATGTTTACTTATTTTTAAATACAAATTTGGGTCGAAAAAAGTCATTATAGAAATTTTTTAAAATTTCTATAATCGTTGTCAATTCTAATGCAAAAAAATTCAATATATACGTAAGCCTTTTTTCCTTTTATTTGCTTTGTCCTCATCTTTCTTCACCTTAACCAAAACTTTTTGGTCATTTCAAGTGATATTTATCTTGGTGTGTCCTTTTCGTATGGCCAGCTCTCGGGGATGTTTATTAACGATTTTCTTGAACTTTTCCAGTTGATCGACCTTAGTTGCGGCCTTAAGCCATTCTTTTTTATTTCTTATTTTTTGTACTTCTTTACCATCTGACTTCAGGCTTTTGACCGCCATTTTTTTTACGTTATCGGCCACACGATGTTTTTTCTTGATACTTCTTGGTTTGGGAGTAGGACTTCTAGTGAGTGGGCGTACCTCACGGGAAACGTGGCCAAAAGAGGCAATCACTGCTACTTTCGTATTAGGCGAAAATACCGCCTTCTCCGTTTTGGTTCTAGGTTGAACTTTATCCGCTTTAAAACCTTTGAATTTTGGACGAGCATTAAATTTAGCACATTTTGGTGCATCCTTCCACTTTGGCTTGGGCTTCATAATTTGTCTGCGCCAATCTGTAGCCATTTTTTTGGGAACCTTCAGTTTTTGGGCAAATTTTTTAAACTTGCCGTTTTTGTTAAAGTTAGGCCAATAGGGATTGGGCATTTTTATTTGAAATTTATTTTTACTTTAAATTTGTTTTAATTATTAGAACTATACTCTCGAGCACGATTTTCTAGAATGTGAAATATGGAAGTAGGAAATGAGGCAGGTAAACTAGGCAAATGGACATGGCCTACTTTTCACTTTTTATTTTTCACTCTCCCGCCTACTGCCTTTGTCGGTAAAGAACTGATTTTAGTCTATAATCTAGTTGTATTTACAGTGGAATATTGAGTTAATGGCTTTTAAGTGGCTCCACAATACCCGCAAGACCAGATTTATTCGATTGATGAGGATAAAGCACGTTCTTTAAAAAATCGTATTAACCATAACAACTTAGGAAAGTTTTTGGGGTTACTTCCTAATTATTACATATTTGGGTCTATTCAAGATAAACCTTTCCACCATTTCTTGGATATTCGTGCATCTACTTCTTATTCAAACTATCAAGTAAAAAAATATGACTTAAACTTACAATCAATTATACATATCGATTTCTGTCACTGCTCAAATGTAAAAATGTACATCAGTCTGCTAGCTAGAAAAATTGGCCATGTCCGCCTGTTTTTAGCTCTCTGAAAGCAATAGCTAATTGGATGAATTCCGGTCCAAAATAAGATGAGCTCCTCGGGACGCCCAATCGAACTACCAAGCAACCAAATTTCCCCATTGTAAAGAGCAAAAGATATAAAATTGCATTAACAATCCAGATGTTTACTTATTATACCATACACCCATAGGGTGAAATGGTATATTAAAGTCGCCAAAATGTATGTAACAGGCAGAAGGAAGCATCTCCGACCCCACAAAGTACACATATTCTTGATCAGGATCAACAACCGAGTCGATCTAGCCATGTCCGTCTGTCCGTCCGTCCGTCCGTCCGTCTGTCCGTCTGTAATTTTTGACTTGCACGGCCAATCGTGGCCAATAGTAAAACTGTTTAAGCCTGCCGAGCGTTCGTGCGACTCCACCGTGCATTGCCTCTTCGCTATAATGCGCTTGCTGTATGAGTGTATGGGTCGATGCCTCTGGTATCCACAATTTCCACGCCACATCCCCGATTTCATTATCGGTAATCCGTATCCTCTTCAGCACCAATCCGTCCTCTGCATGTAGGTCCGGAAATTTATCTGGATTGGACAGCACGCACTTGTATCGTTGCCGGTACTCCTCGCTCTCAAATTCGGTAGTCTCAAAATCAAAAAAATTCAATTCCTCGATTACCGCGGTCCACGACAACATATCTGCCACAACGTTGTCCTTTCCTTTCTTATGCTCTATCACGAAATCGTATGACTGCAATGCCAATGACCAGCGAGCTAATCTCCCATTTAAATCTTTCAGCGTCATCAACCACTGGAGACTCGAATGATCTGTGATGACGGTAAACGGCATAAGCTCTACATATGGACGGAATCTCTCTATCGCCTTGACTGCTGCTAAACATTACTTCTCCGTTACCGTATAATTTAACTGGGCTCCTCGTAGCTTCTGTGAAAAGAATGAGATAGGCCTCTCGTTTCCTTCGTCATCCTGCTGGAACAGGGCGGCTCCCAATCCTACATGGCTCGCATCACACTGAATGAAGAATCTGCGGCTAAAATCAGGATGTACTAATACTGGAGCGTTGGTTAGGGCTTGTTTTAGTAAATTAAATGACTCGGTAGCCTCCTTTGTTAACTTGAATTTTCCTTTTGATTTCAGGCCGGCCGTCCCTAAAAAGCTACGGAGCTGTCTCACGGTGTTTGGCAATGGAATTTCCGTGATCGCTTTATTTATTTTCCATCGGGATCTGTTTTTTATTTTCCATCTCCGATCACAAATCCCAGGTATTTAAGGAATCTGAAGCAAAATTTTGATTTTTTTAATCCGATAGTTAGATTGCCCTTCTTCAAACATTCAGCTACTGCCTCCAGATGCTTCATGTGCTCTTCAAATGTGCGGGATATAATCAGAAGATCATCCAGATATACGAATACGTGGCTTCTCAAGCCTTGGGGGATGACCTTATCCATGAGTCGGCACAAGCGCTGCGCCGCATTGCAAAGCCCGAAAGGCATTCTGCGGAACTGATACAGCGGGCGTCCCGGGATGGTAAACGCCGTGTATTTCCGACTTTCCACCTCCAACTCTACCTGCCAGAACGCGTGCCTTAGGTCAACACTACTAATGAAGATCGTATCCTCCACCCGGCTCAGAATGTACTCAGTATTTTGCAACGGGTAAGCATCTTTGATTGTTACTTTATTCAATTTCCGTGCATCTAAACAAAGTCTATTTTTCCCAGGTTTCTGCACCAATATTACCCTATTGTTCCACGGGCTTCCGCTCAGTTTGATCACTCCCAATTTGAGCATTTCGTCGACCTCTTGGAACAACAACTTCTGCTTTGGTGGTGATACTGGATAGAATCTCTCTTTCACTGGCACTGTATCCAGCAGTTGGATCGTGTGCTCTTGTAATGTGGTACGTCCGAGTCCGCCTGAAACTTCTCACAGACTTCTGCCAGGACCTCTTGTTCCACCGGCTCCTTTTTGGAATTAAACTCCTCATCCTCGATGGACAACTCCTCTACTCCCAAGAGATCAGGTGCGAGCTCGAATTTGCGGCAGAAATCTATGCCTTTGACGCAGTGACGGGCACAGGTACAGCGTCATTTCTTGTATTCTACCTCGATACGTAATATGCACATCCACCTTTCCCGTTATAGCAAGATTCACTCCTCCTGCCGTTTGAACTTTCGAGTAAGATGTTTTTCTTTTTAATTCCAGTTTATTCACCAGCTCTTCACATCCGTCGCCCAGGAAACTCACTGAAGCTCCCGTGTCTAGCAGACCTTCTACGTGAAACTATTGCATCTTTACCGTAGCGAATGCCTGATTCTCCTTTTGCCTTGACACTGCTTCTAAGGCCGAACAAACCTCTTGGCGTTTTGTTCTTCGTTGTCTGTACCGCTCTCTCACACGCTTGACTCGGCTAGATATGGCCTTTTTCCTATTGGTTCCTTCTACCAATCCAAATGGGTTCCGTTTTTCACTAAATTGCTGGTAAGAATATGCTGATATGGGTAGGTTAGATTGTTTATATTCTAATTTATTATATATTGGCCTTAATCTATTAACAATATCTATTTCTAACATGCAATTTTTGGATGTTTTCACTCGTTCTTCCGCGGCATTGAGCGCAACTCCTCCCTTGTTTTGCTCCGCATCGCGTTTCCCGCCTGGCATTTGGGGCATTTGGGTAACACTACTCCTGGTAGTCCGCATTTGTAGCAGAATATCTTGCGAACTACACTCTTGCACTCCCAAAATGTATGGCCCTTCTCCGCACAGTTCCAACAGGCGAGTTCTGGCCGATCCTTGCTGCCTTCGCGTGGCTTATACACCGCTTCAACAAACTCCACTTCATGACCTTCGGGTTCGGCCAAAACCGCTTCATGTAGTTGATGCCGATCCCTCTGCACTCTATGCGGCTCCGCTCCTCCCGCTACACGAGACCATCTAGTTGCTAAGAGTCTCTCCGCCTCATGACATTCCTCTCGCAACTTCTCCCCATCGATAACAGCTGTATTGTTGTTTATCAATTATTTGGCCCATAACAAATTATATAAAATAAATCCACAAACAAATACGAAGAAAAGACCTTTGTCAATGTCGTTGTTTTGATACTCTTTCCACATGGGCCAAAACTAAGAAGTATCCGGAGGGTATCACAAAATTGGTCGGATCAAGGAGAGGAGAAAGCATTTTGAAATGTATTCATTAGTAAGATTGTCAAGCTGCCATGTCCGCAGTAAAGCAATAGCTAATTCGATGAAATCCGGTCCTAAATAATATAAGCTCCTCGGGACGCCCAATCGAACTACCAAGCAACCAAATTTCCCCATTGTAAAGAGCAACAGATATAAAATTGCATTAACAATCCAGATGTTTACTTATTTTTAAATACAAATTTGGGTCGAAAAAAGTCATTATAGAAATTTTAAAAAATTTCTATAATCGTTGTCAATTCTAATGCAAAAAAATTCAATATATACGTAAGCCTTTTTTCCTTTTATTTGCTTTGTCCTCATCTTTCTTCACCTTAACCAAAACTTTTTGGTCATTTCAAGTGATATTTATCTTGGTGTGTCCTTTTCGTATGGCCAGCTCTCGGGGATGTTTATTAACGATTTTCTTGAACTTTTCCAGTTGATCGACCTTAGTTGCGGCCTTAAGCCATTCTTTTTTATTTCTTATTTTTTGTACTTCTTTACCATCTGACTTCAGGCTTTTGACCGCCATTTTTTTTACGTTATCGGCCACACGATGTTTTTTCTTGATACTTCTTGGTTTGGGAGTAGGACTTCTAGTGAGTGGGCGTACCTCACGGGAAACGTGGCCAAAAGAGGCAATCACTGCTACTTTCGTATTAGGCGAAAATACCGCCTTCTCCGTTTTGGTTCTAGGTTGAACTTTATCCGCTTTAAAACCTTTGAATTTTGGACGAGCATTAAATTTAGCACATTTTGGTGCATCCTTCCACTTTGGCTTGGGCTTCATAATTTGTCTGCGCCAATCTGTAGCCATTTTTTTGGGAACCTTCAGTTTTGGGCAAATTTTTTAAACTTGCCGTTTTTGTTAAAGTTAGGCCAATAGGGATTGGGCATTTTTATTTGAAATTTATTTTTACTTTAAATTTGTTTTAATTATTAGAACTATACTCTCGAGCACGATTTTCTAGAATGTGAAATATGGAAGTAGGAAATGAGGCAGGTAAACTAGGCAAATGGACATGGCCTACTTTTCACTTTTTATTTTTCACTCTCCCGCCTACTGCCTTTGTCGGTAAAGAACTGATTTTAGTCTATAATCTAGTTGTATTTACAGTGGAATATTGAGTTAATGGCTTTTAAGTGGCTCCACAATACCCGCAAGACCAGATTTATTCGATTGATGAGGATAAAACACGTTCTTTAAAAAATCGTATTAACCATAACAACTTAGGAAAGTTTTTGGGGTTACTTCCTAATTATTACATATTTGGGTCTATTCAAGATAAACCTTTCCACCATTTCTTGGATATTCGTGCATCTACTTCTTATTCAAACTATCAAGTAAAAAAATATGACTTAAACTTACAATCAATTATACATATCGATTTCTGTCACTGCTCAAATGTAAAAATGTACATCAGTCTGCTAGCTAGAAAAATTGGCCATGTCCGCCTGTTTTTAGCTCTCTGAAAGCAATAGCTAATTGGATGAATTCCGGTCCAAAATAAGATGAGCTCCTCGGGACGCCCAATCGAACTACCAAGCAACCAAATTTCCCCATTGTAAAGAGCAAAAGATATAAAATTGCATTAACAATCCAGATGTTTACTTATTATACCATACACCCATAGGGTGAAATGGTATATTAAAGTCGCCAAAATGTATGTAACAGGCAGAAGGAAGCATCTCCGACCCCACAAAGTACACATATTCTTGATCAGGATCAACAACCGAGTCGATCTAGCCATGTCCGTCTGTCCGTCCGTCCGTCCGTCCGTCCGTCCGTCCGTCTGTCCGTCTGTAATTTTTGACTTGCACGGCCAATCGTGGCCAATAGTAAAACTGTTTAAGCCTGCCGAGCGTTCGTGCGACTCCACCGTGCATTGCCTCTTCGGTATAATGCGCTTGCTGTATGAGTGTATGGGTCGATGCCTCTGGTATCCACAATTTCCACGCCACATCCCCGATTTCATTATCGGTAATCCGTATCCTCTTCAGCACCAATCCGTCCTCTGCATGTAGGTCCGGAAATTTATCTGGATTGGACAGCACGCACTTGTATCGTTGCCGGTACTCCTCGCTCTCAAATTCGGTAGTCTCAAAATCAAAAAAATTCAATTCCTCGATTACCGCGGTCCACGACAACATATCTGCCACAACGTTGTCCTTTCCTTTCTTATGCTCTATCACGAAATCGTATGACTGCAATGCCAATGACCAGCGAGCTAATCTCCCATTTAAATCTTTCAGCGTCATCAACCACTGGAGACTCGAATGATCTGTGATGACGGTAAACGGCATAAGCTCTACATATGGACGGAATCTCTCTATCGCCTTGACTGCTGCTAAACATTCCTTCTCCGTTACCGTATAATTTAACTGGGCTCCTCGTAGCTTCTGTGAAAAGAATGAGATAGGCCTCTCGTTTCCTTCGTCATCCTGCTGGAACAGGGCGGCTCCCAATCCTACATGGCTCGCATCACACTGAATGAAGAATCTGCGGCTAAAATCAGGATGTACTAATACTGGAGCGTTGGTTAGGGCTTGTTTTAGTAAATTAAATGACTCGGTAGCCTCCTTTGTTAACTTGAATTTTCCTTTTGATTTCAGGCACCAATGTTACCCTATTGTTCCAAGGGCTTTCGCTCAGTTTGATCACTCCCAATTTGAGCATTTCGTCGACCTCTTGGAACAACAACTTCTGCTTTGGTGGTGATACTGGATAGAATCTCTCTTTCACTGGCACTGTATCCAGCAGTTGGATCGTGTGCTCTTCTAATGTGGTACGTCCGAGTCCGCCTGAAACTTCTCACAGACTTCTGCCAGGACCTCTTGTTCCACCGGCTCCTTTTTGGAATTAAACTCCTCATCCTCGATGGACAACTCCTCTACTCCCAAGAGATCAGGTGCGAGCTCGAATTTGCGGCAGAAATCTATGCCTTTGACGCAGTGACGGGCACAGGTACAGCGTCATTTCTTGTATTCTACCTCGATACGTAATATGCACATCCACCTTTCCCGTTATAGCAAGATTCACTCCTCCTGCCGTTTGAACTTTCGAGTAAGATGTTTTTCTTTTTAATTCCAGTTTATTCACCAGCTCTTCACATCCGTCGCCCAGGAAACTCACTGAAGCTCCCGTGTCTAGCAGACCTTCTACGTGAAACTATTGCATCTTTACCGTAGCGAATGCCTGATTCTCCTTTTGCCTTGACACTGCTTCTAAGGCCGAACAAACCTCTTGGCGTTTTGTTCTTCGTTGTCTGTACCGCTCTCTCACACGCTTGACTCGGCTAGATATGGCCTTTTTCCTATTGGTTCCTTCTACCAATCCAAATGGGTTCCGTTTTTCACTAAATTGCTGGTAAGAATATGCTGATATGGGTAGGTTAGATTGTTTATATTCTAATTTATTATATATTGGCCTTAATCTATTAACAATATCTATTTCTAACATGAAATTTTTGGAGGTTTTCACTAGTTCTTACGCGGCATTGAGCGCAACTCCTCCCTTGTTTTGCTCCGCATCGCGTTTCCCGCCTGGCATTTGGGGCATTTGGGTAACACTACTCCTGGTAGTCCGCATTTGTAGCAGAATATCTTGCGAACTACACTCTTGCACTCCCAAAATGTATGGCCCTTCTCCGCACAGTTCCAACAGGCGAGTTCTGGCCGATCCTTGCTGCCTTCGCGTGGCTTATACACCGCTTCAACAAACTCCACTTCATGACCTTCGGGTTCGGCCAAAACCGCTTCATGTAGTTGATGCCGATCCCTCTGCACTCTATGCGGCTCCGCTCCTCCCGCTACACGAGACCATCTAGTTGCTAAGAGTCTCTCCGCCTCATGACATTCCTCTCGCAACTTCTCCAGGTTTGATATCCATATTGGATAAATAATTTTTGATATACTGTCTTTGATATTAACCTTAATTACTCTGATCAGGTCATGGTCCGAGGAGTTGCTTTCTAAGCGTGATCGGAGGCTAAACATCGCTTGGAGGTATTCATCCACGCTTTCTCCTGTCCTTTGTCGCCTCTCTCTCAACTCACGTTCCCGCTCAAAGTTTGATCGTTGCGTCTGGAATCTCTGCTGCAGTGCGTGCTTCATATTTGGCCAATCTGCTGGTCCTGCCGAGCGTACGTGCATCCAGTACCAGTCCTTGGCCTGCCCTTCTACCAAGCAGTGGAAATCTTGCAGTACTTCGCCCCAACTTACTTGGTACAACTTCTGTAAGTGCTCCAGACGAAATATAAATTCATTTACTGGCATTCCTTTTGATCCTCCATCAAAAACCAGACCCCATCTTCTCGGATGTACCATTTCGGGACGCTGTTCCGTTGTTATTGGCACTCAAGATTGTTGCCTCGTATCTTCAGGCCAATGCCAGGAAGATTGTTGTGGTGGACGACTTTCCAGATTCTCACGTTGCTGTCGCTCCAATACTCGTTGGTCTATGGCTTCTGTAGGATGGATTGAAGCCCTCTCTCCTTGGACATTGGTGGATCTCATCGTGGTGGATTGCTGAGCCGCTCCTTGAACCGCCTCCCGAATCTACTTCATAAAATCTAGCATCTCTTGGCGAATTTGTGATTGCAATCGAGAGTTCTCTGCTGACATTGTCGCTCGGTACGTCTCTTCCGCCTGTGCTACAGCTAGATTTATAGCCGATGTGATTTCCGTCGGTAGGGCTGGCCGTGGGTTTTCCGGTCCCATATATGATCCACCTTCTGGTGCCTGGTGAATCATTCTTGTTCCCATATTATGTTTTGGGATTGCCCCGCTGCCCCCTACGGCACCCATCCTCTTCGTTGATCTTTCGGTCTGTTGACATGTTGAAGTCTGTCGGCGGTGAAACGTTTGAAATTCGTGAGTCTGCACGGTTTTCTGATTGGGATCGAGTTATTGGCGGACCCATTACCTCTGTTCCTCTATTCTTTAAGTATTCCGAGCTTCTTCTAAATTTTCTGATTTTTGATATCCTATCTCTTTCTTCTACTGACATTCCTTTCTATTTATTCTATGCTTTGATTGTTTCTTTTTTTTCTTTTTCTTTTTATTTATTCTTTGTTAATGGAGGTGAGATGATTCCAGAACTTTAATCCCCTGAACTTGATCCTATTTGTTTGATTTTAATTTCCTCTGTACTCATCATTCCGTACTATTGACCTTTACCATTTCAATAAAGATGGATTCGGGAAGATGGACTATGGAATTAACAATTAGCTGGTATATTAACTAGGATCTACCCACCCTACCTTGGGCCCCGTACTCCCTGGCAGCCCCCATGTTCTGTGGACTAGCCCGTCGTCATCTCACCCCCACATAGACAAGACTCTACTCAGACATCTCTCCTTTTTTCATTACACATATATTATATTAAATAATTTCACTTTTTTTTTACAATATTGACTGAGCCTAACCAGGGTACCACTGGGACGTATACAAATATAAATTAAATAAATTATATAAATAAACAAAATACAATTACTTATTCTAACAGCCTAATGTTGAGGTTAAATGGAGAAAAAAAACCTGGAGCACCCGGATCTGGGTGGCCGATTGGATCCCGTCGAATTGGCTGTCCGAAGGCTCCTGTGTGTGTCCGTCCTGCGTCTCGCATGCAATTCTTGGTCTTCAAGGATGGGTGGGATGCTCCTTCTAGGCACACGCACTTTTCAGTTTTTTTTTCTTCTTGCACAACTTAACAACTCCACGTGCCTTCTAGAACTTAACTCCTCTTTTTTTTTCTTCGTCCTCTTCCTCTTTTTTTCCAAAAAAGACTCAACTCCTCCACTCTCTTAGATTCCTAAAAATTCAAATTTTGTTCCCGGAACCGGAACCGCTCCCAGAACTAGCTCGGTTCTCTTGGTTTTTTCGCGCCAAATTCCCAGCTAATTTTCTAGCTAACGAGCCAGCCCCATCGATAACAGCTGTATTGTTGTTTATCAATTATTTGGCCCATAACAAATTATATAAAATAAATCCACAAACAAATACGAAGAAAAGACCTTCGTCAATGTCGTTGTTTTGATACTCTTTCCACATGGGCCAAAACTAAGAAGTATCCGGAGGGTATCACAAAATTGGTCGGATCAAGGAGAGGAGAAAGCATTTTGAAATGTATTCATTAGTAAGATTGTCAAGCTGCCATGTCCGCAGTAAAGCAATAGCTAATTCGATGAAATCCGGTCCTAAATAATATAAGCTCCTCGGGACGCCCAATCGAACTACCAAGCAACCAAATTTCCCCATTGTAAAGAGCAACAGATATAAAATTGCATTAACAATCCAGATGTTTACTTATTTTTAAATACAAATTTGGGTCGAAAAAAGTCATTATAGAAATTTTAAAAAATTTCTATAATCGTTGTCAATTCTAATGCAAAAAAATTCAATATATATAAGCCTTATTTCCTTTTATTTGCTTTGTCCTCATCTTTCTTCACCTTAACCAAAACTTTTTGGTCATTTCAAGTGATATTTATCTTGGTGTGTCCTTTTCGTATGGCCAGCTCTCGGGGATGTTTATTAACGATTTTCTTGAACTTTTCCAGTTGATCGACCTTAGTTGCGGCCTTAAGCCATTCTTTTTTATTTCTTATTTTTTGTACTTCTTTACCATCTGACTTCAGGCTTTTGACCGCCATTTTTTTTACGTTATCGGCCACACGATGTTTTTTCTTGATACTTCTTGGTTTGGGAGTAGGACTTCTAGTGAGTGGGCGTACCTCACGGGAAACGTGGCCAAAAGGGGCAATCACTGCTACTTTCGTATTAGGCGAAAATACCGCCTTCTCCGTTTTGGTTCTAGGTTGAACTTTATCCGCTTTAAAACCTTTGAATTTTGGACGAGCATTAAATTTAGCACATTTTGGTGCATCCTTCCACTTTGGCTTGGGCTTCATAATTTGTCTGCGCCAATCTGTAGCCATTTTTTTGGGAACCTTCAGTTTTTGGGCAAATTTTTTAAACTTGCCGTTTTTGTTAAAGTTAGGCCAATAGGGATTGGGCATTTTTATTTGAAATTTATTTTACTTTAAATTTGTTTTAATTATTAGAACTATACTCTCGAGCACGATTTTCTAGAATGTGAAATATGGAAGTAGGAAATGAGGCAGGTAAACTAGGCAAATGGACATGGCCTACTTTTCACATTTTATTTTTCACTCTCCCGCCTACTGCCTTTGTCGGTAAAGAACTGATTTTAGTCTATAATCTAGTTGTATTTACAGTGGAATATTGAGGGAATGGCTTTTAAGTGGCTCCACAATACCCGCAAGACCAGATTTATTCGATTGATGGGGATAAAGCACGTTCTTTAAAAATCGAATTAAACACTTATTCCATTGTTACCATAACAACTTAGGAAAGCTTTTGGGGTTACTTCCTAATTATTACATATTTGGGTCTATTCAAGATAAACCTTTCCACCATTTACTTGGATATTCGTGCATCTACTTCTTATTCTAACTATCAAGTAAAAAAATATGACTTAAACTTATAATCAATTATACATATCGATTTCTGTCACTGCTCAAATGTAAAAATGTACATCAGTCTGCTAGCTAGAAAAATTGGCCATGTCCGCCTGTTTTTAGCTCTCTGAAAGCAATAGCTAATTGGATGAATTCCGGTCCAAAATAAGATGAGCTCCTCGGGACGCCCAATCGAACTACCAAGCAACCAAATTTCCCATTGTAAAGAGCAAAAGATATAAAATTGCATTAACAATCCAGATGTTTACTTATTTTCAAATACAAATATGGGTTGAAAAAAGTCATTACAGAAATTTTAAAAAATTTGTAGAATCGTTGTCATTTCTAATGCAAAAAAATTCAATATATACATAAGCCTTTTCTTTTATTTGCTTTGTCCTCTTCTTTCTTCACTTTAACCAAAACTTTTTGGTCATTTTTAGCGATATTTATCTTGGTGTGTCCTTTTCGTATGGCCAGCTCTCGGGGATGTTTATTAACGATTTTCTTGAACTTTTCCAGTTGATCGACCTTAGTTGCGGCCTTAAGCCATTCTTTTTTATTTCTTATTTTTTGTACTTCTTTACCAACTGACTTCAGGTTTTTGACCGCCATTTTTTTACGTTATCGGCCACACGACGTTTTTTCTTGATACTCCTTGGTTTGGAAGTCGGACTTCTAGTGAGTGGGCGCACCTCACGGGAAACGTGGCCAAAACGAGCCATCACCATTACTTTCGTATTAGGGGAAATTACCGCCTTTTTCGCTTCGATCTTAGGTTTAACTTTTTCCGCATTCAATTTAGCACATTTTGGTGCATCCTTCCACTTTGGCGCCGATCTAAGGCCATCTTTGGAACCTTCAGTTTTTGGGCAAATTTTTTAAACTTGCCGTTTCCCGGTTTATTAAAGTTAGGCCAGTCAGGATTGGTCATTTTTACTTGAAATTTGTTTTTACTTGAAATTTGTTTTAATTATTAGAACTATACTCTCGAGCACGATTTTCTAGAATGTGAAATATCGGAGTAGGAAATGAGGCAGGTAAACAAGGCAAATGGACATGGCCTACTTTTCACTTTTTATTTTTCACTCTCCCGCCTACTGCCTTTGTCGGTCAGTGTCTGATCAGGATTTCATAATAATCTTTCTATTACCATATTTTAGTTGTGATTCTATTAAATATTACATTTAAGTCTAATATATTATGTCTTAATTTTATTTCTTTGAATGGTTAACACTAAAATACTGATTATAGTCTATAATCTAGTTGTATTTACAGTGGAATATTGAGGGAATGGCTTTTAAGTGGCTCCACAATACCCGCAAGACCAGATTTATTCGATTGATGGGGATAAAGCACGTTCTTTAAAAAATCGAATTAAACACTTATTCCATTGTTACCATAACAACTTAAAAAAGCTTTTGGGGTTACTTCCTAATTATTACATATTTGGGCCTAGTCAAGATATACCTTTCCACCATTTACTTGTATATTCGTGCATCTACTTCTTATTCAAACTATTAAGTAAAAAAATATGACTTAAACTTATAACCAATTATACATATCGATTTCTGTCACTGCTCAAATGTAAAAATGTACATCAGTCTGCTAGCTAGAAAAATTGGCCATGTCCGCCTGTTTTTAGCTCTCTGAAAGCAATAGCTAATTGGATGAATTCCGGTCCAAAATAAGATGAGCTCCTCGGGACGCCCAATCGAACTACCAAGCAACCAAATTTCCCCATTGTAAAGAGCAAAAGATATAAAATTGCATTAACAATCCAGATGTTTACTTATTTTTAAATACAAATTTGGGTCGAAAAAAGTAATTATAGAAATTTAAAAAAATTTATAGAATCGTTGTCAATTCTAATGCAAAAAAATTCAATATATACGTAATCCTTATTTCTTTTATTTGCTTTGTCCTCATCTTTCTTCACCTTAACCAAAACTTTTTGGTCATTTCCAGTGATATTTATCTTGGTGTGTCCTTTTCGTATGGCCAGCTCTCGGGGATGTTTATTAACGATTTTCTTGAACTTTTCCAGTTGATCGACCTTAGTTGCAGACTTAAGCCATTCTTTTTTATTTCTTATTTTTTGTACTTCTTTACCATCTGACTTCAGGCTTTTGACCGCCATTTTTTTCACGTTATCGGCCACACGATGTTTTTTCTTGATACTCCTTGGTTTGGGAGTAGGACTTCTAGTGAGTGGGCGTACCTCACAGGAAACGTGGCCAAAAGGGGCAATCACTGCTACTTTCGTATTAGGCGAAAATACCGCCTTCTCCGTTTTGGTTCTAGGTTTAACTTTATCCGCTTTAAAACCTTTGAATTTTGGACGAGCATTAAATTTAGCACATTTTGGTGCATCCTTCCACTTTGGCTTGGGCTTCATAATTTGTCTGCGCCAATCTGTAGCCATTTTTTTGGGAACCTTCAGTTTTTGGGCAAATTGTTTAAACTTGCCGTTTTTGTTAAAGTTAGGCCAATAGGGATTGGGCATTTTTATTTGAAATTTATTTATACTTTAAATTTGTTTTAATTATTAGAACTATACTCTCGAGCACGATTTTCTAGAATGTGAAATATGGAAGTAGGAAATGAGGCAGGTAAACTAGGCAAATGGACATGGCCTACTTTTCACTTTTTATTTTTCTCTCTCCCGCCTACTGCCTTTGTCGGTAAAGAACTGATTTTAGTCTATAATCTAGTTGTATTTACAGTGGAATATTGAGGGAATGGCTTTTAAGTGGCTCCACAATACCCGCAAGACCAGATTTATTCGATTGATGGGGATAAAGCACGTTCTTTAAAAAATCGAATTAAACACTTATTCCATTGTTACCATAACAACTTAAAAAAGCTTTTGGGGTTACTTCCTAATTATTACATATTTGGGTCTATTCAAGATAAACCTTTCCATCATTTACTTGGATATTCGTGCATCTACTTCTTATTCAAACTATCAAGTAAAAAAATATGACTTAAACTTATAATCAATTATACATATCGATTTCTGTCACTGCTCAAATGTAAAAATGTACATCAGTCTGCTAGCTAGAAAAATTGGCCATGTCCGCCTGTTTTTAGCTCTCTGAAAGCAATAGCTAATTGGATGAATTCCGGTCCAAAATAAGATGAGCTCCTCGGGACGCCCAATCGAACTACCAAGCAACCAAATTTCCCCATTGTAAAGAGCAAAAGATATAAAATTGCATTAACAATCCAGATGTTTACTTATTTTCAAATACAAATATGGGTTGAAAAAAGTCATTACAGAAATTTTAAAAAATTTGTAGAATCGTTGTCATTTCTAATGCAAAAAAATTCAATATATACAAAAGCCTTTTCTTTTATTTGCTTTGTCCTCTTCTTTCTTCACTTTAACCAAAACTTTTTGGTCATTTTTAGCGATATTTATCTTGGTGTGTCCTTTTCGTATGGCCAGCTCTCGGGGATGTTTATTAACGATTTTCTTGAACTTTTCCAGTTGATCGACCTTAGTTGCGGCCTTAAGCCATTCGTTTTTATTTCTTATTTTTTGTACTTCTTTACCAACTGACTTCAGGTTTTTGACCGCCATTTTTTTACGTTATCGGCCACACGACGTTTTTTCTTGATACTCCTTGGTTTGGAAGTCGGACTTCTAGTGAGTGGGCGCACCTCACGGGAAACGTGGCCAAAAGGAGCCATCACCATTACTTTCGTATTAGGGGAAATTACCGCCTTTTTCGCTTCGATCTTAGGTTTAACTTTTTCCGCATTCAATTTAGCACATTTTGGTGCATCCTTCCACTTTGGCGCCAATCTAAGGCCCTCTTTGGAACCTTCAGTTTTTGGGCAAATTTTTTAAACTTGCCGTTTCCCGGTTTATTAAAGTTAGGCCAGTCAGGATTGGTCATTTTTACTTGAAATTTGTTTTTACTTGAAATTTGTTTTAATTATTAGAACTATACTCTCGAGCACGATTTTCTAGAATGTGAAATATCGGAGTAGGAAATGAGGCAGGTAAACAAGGCAAATGGACATGGCCTACTTTTCACTTTTTATTTTTCACTCTCCGGCCTACTGCCTTTGTCGGTCAGTGTCTGATCAGGATTTCATAATAATCTTTCTATTAACATATTTTAGTTGTGATTCTATTAAATATTACATTTAAGTCTAATATATTATGTCTTAATTTTATTTCTTTGAATGGTTAACACTAAAATACTGATTATAGTCTATAATCTAGTTGTATTTACAGTGGAATATTGAGGGAATGGCTTTTAAGTGCTCCACAATACCCGCAAGACCAGATTTATTCGATTGATGGGGATAAAGCACGTTCTTTAAAAAATCGAATTAAACACTTATTCCATTGTTACCATAACAACTTAAAAAAGCTTTTACTTCCTAATTATTACATATTTGGGCCTACTCAAGATATACCTTTCCACCATTTACTTGTATATTCGTGCATCTACTTCTTATTCAAACTATTAAGTAAAAAAATATGACTTAAACTTATAACCAATTATACATATCGATTTCTTTTACTGCTCAAATGTAAAAATGTACATCAGTCTGCTAGCTAGAAAAATTGGCCATGTCCGCCTGTTTTTAGCTCTCTGAAAGCAATAGCTAATTGGATGAATTCCGGTCCAAAATAAGATGAGCTCCTCGGGACGCCCAATCGAACTACCAAGCAACCAAATTTCCCCATTGTAAAGAGCAAAAGATATAAAATTGCATTAACAATCCAGATGTTTACTTATTTTTAAATACAAATTTGGGTCGAAAAAAGTAATTATAGAAATTTTAAAAAATTTATAGAATCGTTGTCAATTCTAATGCAAAAAAATTCAATATATACGTAATCCTAATTTTCTTTTATTTGCTTTGTCCTCATCTTTCTTCACCTTAACCAAAACTTTTTAGTCATTTCCAGTGATATTTATCTTGGTGTGTCCTTTTCGTATGGCCAGCTCTCGGGGATGTTTATTAACGATTTTCTTGAACTTTTCCAGTTGATCGACCTTAGCTGCGGCCTTAAGCCATTCTTTTTTATTTCATATTTTTTGTACTTCTTTACCATCTGACTTCAGGCTTTTGACCGCCATTTTTTTCACGTTATCGGCCACACGATGTTTTTTCTTGATACTCCTTGGTTTGGGAGTAGGACTTCTAGTGAGTGGGCGTACCTCACGGGAAACGTGGCCAAAAGGGGCAATCACTGCTACTTTCGTATTAGGCGAAAATACCGCCTTCTCCGTTTTGGTTCTAGGTTTAACTTTATCCGCTTTAAAACCTTTGAATTTTGGACGAGCATTAAATTTAGCACATTTTGGTGCATCCTTCCACTTTGGCTTGGGCTTCATAATTTGTTTTAATTATTAGAACTATACTCTCGAGCACGATTTTCTAGAATGTGAAATATGGAAGTAGGAAATGAGGCAGGTAAACTAGGCAAATGGACATGGCCTACTTTTCACTTTTTATTTTTCACTCTCCCGCCTACTGCCTTTGTCGGTAAAGAACTGATTTTAGTCTATAATCTAGTTGTATTTACAGTGGAATATTGAGGGAATGGCTTTTAAGTGGCTCCACAATACCCGCAAGACCAGATTTATTCGATTGATGGGGATAAAGCACGTTCTTTAAAAAATCGAATTAAACACTTATTCCATTGTTACCATAACAACTTAAAAAAGCTTTTACTTCCTAATTATTACATATTTGGGCCTACTCAAGATATACCTTTCCACCATTTACTTGTATATTCGTGCATCTACTTCTTATTCAAACTATTAAGTAAAAAAATATGACTTAAACTTATAACCAATTATACATATCGATTTCTTTTACTGCTCAAATGTAAAAATGTACATCAGTCTGCTAGCTAGAAAAATTGGCCATGTCCGCCTGTTTTTAGCTCTCTGAAAGCAATAGCTAATTGGATGAATTCCGGTCCAAAATAAGATGAGCTCCTCGGGACGCCCAATCGAACTACCAAGCAACCAAATTTCCCCATTGTAAAGAGCAAAAGATATAAAATTGCATTAACAATCCAGATGTTTACTTATTTTTAAATACAAATTTGGGTCGAAAAAAGTAATTATAGAAATTTTAAAAAATTTATAGAATCGTTGTCAATTCTAATGCAAAAAAATTCAATATATACGTAATCCTAATTTTCTTTTATTTGCTTTGTCCTCATCTTTCTTCACCTTAACCAAAACTTTTTAGTCATTTCCAGTGATATTTATCTTGGTGTGTCCTTTTCGTATGGCCAGCTCTCGGGGATGTTTATTAACGATTTTCTTGAACTTTTCCAGTTGATCGACCTTAGCTGCGGCCTTAAGCCATTCTTTTTTATTTCTTATTTTTTGTACTTCTTTACCATCTGACTTCAGGCTTTTGACCGCCATTTTTTTCACGTTATCGGCCACACGATGTTTTTTCTTGATACTCCTTGGTTTAGGAGTAGGACTTCTAGTGAGTGGGCGTACCTCACGGGAAACGTGGCCAAAAGGGGAATTCACTGCTACTTTCGTATTAGGCGAAAATACCGCCTTCTCCGTTTTGGTTCTAGGTTTAACTTTATCCGCTTTAAAACCTTTGAATTTTGGACGAGCATTAAATTTAGCACATTTTGGTGCATCCTTCCACTTTGGCTTGGGCTTCATAATTTGTCTGCGCCAATCTGTAGCCATTTTTTTGGGAACCTTCAGTTTTTGGGCAAATTGTTTAAACTTGCCGTTTTTGTTAAAGTTAGGCCAATAGGGATTGGGCATTTTTATTTGAAATTTATTTATACTTTAAATTTGTTTTAATTATTAGAACTATACTCTCGAGCACGATTTTCTAGAATGTGAAATATGGAAGTAGGAAATGAGGCAGGTAAACTAGGCAAATGGACATGGCCTACTTTTCACTTTTTATTTTTCACTCTCCCGCCTACTGCCTTTGTCGGTAAAGAACTGATTTTAGTCTATAATCTAGTTGTATTTACAGTGGAATATTGAGGGAATGGCTTTTAAGTGGCTCCACAATACCCGCAAGACCAGATTTATTCGATTGATGGGGATAAAGCACGTTCTTTAAAAAATCGAATTAAACACTTATTCCATTGTTACCATAACAACTTAAAAAAGCTTTTGGGGTTACTTCCTAATTATTACATATTTGGGTCTAGTCAAGATAAACCTTTCCACCATTTACTTGGATATTCGTGCATCTACTTCTTATTCAAACTATCAAGTAAAAAAATATGACTTAAACTTATAATCAATTATACATATCGATTTCTGTCACTGCTCAAATGTAAAAATGTACATCAGTCTGCTAGCTAGAAAAATTGGCCATGTCCGCCTGTTTTTAGCTCTCTGAAAGCAATAGCTAATTGGATGAATTCCGGTCCAAAATAAGATGAGCTCCTCGGGACGCCCAATCGAACTACCAAGCAACCAAATTTCCCCATTGTAAAGAGCAAAAGATATAAAATTGCATTAACAATCCAGATGTTTACTTATTTTCAAATACAAATATGGGTTGAAAAAAGTCATTACAGAAATTTTAAAAAATTTGTAGAATCGTTGTCATTTCTAATGCAAAAAAATTCAATATATACATAAGCCTTTTCTTTTATTTGCTTTGTCCTCTTCTTTCTTCACTTTAACCAAAACTTTTTGGTCATTTTTAGCGATATTTATCTTGGTGTGTCCTTTTCGTATGGCCAGCTCTCGGGGATGTTTATTAACGATTTTCTTGAACTTTTCCAGTTGATCGACCTTAGTTGCGGCCTTAAGCCATTCTTTTTTATTTCTTATTTTTGTACTTCTTTACCAACTGACTTCAGGTTTTTGACCGCCATTTTTTTACGTTATCGGCCACACGACGTTTTTTCTTGATACTCCTTGGTTTGGAAGTCAGACTTCTAGTGAGTGGGCGCACCTCACGGGAAACGTGGCCAAAAGGAGCCATCACCATTACTTTCGTATTAGGGGAAATTACCGCCTTTTTCGCTTCGATCTTAGGTTTAACTTTTTCCGCATTCAATTTAGCACATTTTGGTGCATCCTTCCACTTTGGCGCCAATCTAAGGCCATCTTTGGAACCTTCAGTTTTTGGGCAAATTTTTTAAACTTGCCGTTTCCCGGTTTATTAAAGTTAGGCCAGTCAGGATTGGTCATTTTTACCTCAAATTTGTTTTTACTTGAAATTTGTTTTAATTATTAGAACTATACTCTCGAGCACGATTTTCTAGAATGTGAAATATCGGAGTAGGAAATGAGGCAGGTAAACAAGGCAAATGGACATGGCCTACTTTTCACTTTTTATTTTTCACTCTCCCGCCTACTGCCTTTGTCGGTCAGTGTCTGATCAGGATTTCATAATAATCTTTCTATTAACATATTTTAGTTGTGATTCTATTAAATATTACATTTAAGTCTAATATATTATGTCTTAATTTTATTTCTTTGAATGGTTAACACTAAAATACTGATTATAGTCTATAATCTAGTTGTATTTACAGTGGAATATTGAGGGAATGGCTTTTAAGTGGCTCCACAATACCCGCAAGACCAGATTTATTCGATTGATGGGGATAAAGCACGTTCTTTAAAAATCGAATTAAACACTTATTCCATTGTTACCATAACAACTTAAAAAAGCTTTTGGGGTTACTTCCTAATTATTACATATTTGGGTCTAGTCAAGATAAACCTTTCCACCATTTACTTGGATATTCGTGCATCTACTTCTTATTCAAACTATCAAGTAAAAAAATATGACTTAAACTTATAATCAATTATACATATCGATTTCTGTCACTGCTCAAATGTAAAAATGTACATCAGTCTGCTAGCTAGAAAAATTGGCCATGTCCGCCTGTTTTTAGCTCTCTGAAAGCAATAGCTAATTGGATGAATTCCGGTCCAAAATAAGATGAGCTCCTCGGGACGCCCAATCGAACTACCAAGCAACCAAATTTCCCCATTGTAAAGAGCAAAAGATATAAAATTGCATTAACAATCCAGATGTTTACTTATTTTCAAATACAAATATGGGTTGAAAAAAGTCATTACAGAAATTTTAAAAAATTTGTAGAATCGTTGTCATTTCTAATGCAAAAAAATTCAATATATACATAAGCCTTTTCTTTTATTTGCTTTGTCCTCTTCTTTCTTCACTTTAACCAAAACTTTTTGGTCATTTTTAGCGATATTTATCTTGGTGTGTCCTTTTCGTATGGCCAGCTCTCGGGGATGTTTATTAACGATTTTCTTGAACTTTTCCAGTTGATCGACCTTAGTTGCGGCCTTAAGCCATTCTTTTTTATTTCTTATTTTTTGTACTTCTTTACCAACTGACTTCAGGTTTTTGACCGCCATTTTTTTACGTTATCGGCCACACGACGTTTTTTCTTGATACTCCTTGGTTTGGAAGTCAGACTTCTAGTGAGTGGGCGCACCTCACGGGAAACGTGGCCAAAAGGAGCCATCACCATTACTTTCGTATTAGGGGAAATTACCGCCTTTTCGCTTCGATCTTAGGTTTAACTTTTTCCGCATTCAATTTAGCACATTTTGGTGCATCCTTCCACTTTGGCGCCAATCTAAGGCCATCTTTGGAACCTTCAGTTTTTGGGCAAATTTTTTAAACTTGCCGTTTCCCGGTTTATTAAAGTTAGGCCAGTCAGGATTGGTCATTTTTACCTCAAATTTGTTTTTACTTGAAATTTGTTTTAATTATTAGAACTATACTCTCGAGCACGATTTTCTAGAATGTGAAATATCGGAGTAGGAAATGAGGCAGGTAAACAAGGCAAATGGACATGGCCTACTTTTCACTTTTTATTTTTCACTCTCCCGCCTACTGCCTTTGTCGGTCAGTGTCTGATCAGGATTTCATAATAATCTTTCTATTAACATATTTTAGTTGTGATTCTATTAAATATTACATTTAAGTCTAATATATTATGTCTTAATTTTATTTCTTTGAATGGTTAACACTAAAATACTGATTATAGTCTATAATCTAGTTGTATTTACAGTGGAATATTGAGGGAATGGCTTTTAAGTGGCTCCACAATACCCGCAAGACCAGATTTATTCGATTGATGGGGATAAAGCACGTTCTTTAAAAAATCGAATTAAACACTTATTCTATTGTTACCATAACAACTTAAAAAAGCTTTTGGGGTTACTTCCTAATTATTACATATTTGGGCCTAGTCAAGATATACCTTTCCACCATTTACTTGTATATTCGTGCATCTACTTCTTATTCAAACTATTAAGTAAAAAAATATGACTTAAACTTATAACCAATTATACATATCGATTTCTGTCACTGCTCAAATGTAAAAATGTACATCAGTCTGCTAGCTAGAAAAATTGGCCATGTCCGCCTGTTTTTAGCTCTCTGAAAGCAATAGCTAATTGGATGAATTCCGGTCCAAAATAAGATGAGCTCCTCGGGACGCCCAATCGAACTACCAAGCAACCAAATTTCCCCATTGTAAAGAGCAAAAGATATAAAATTGCATTAACAATCCAGATGTTTACTTATTTTTAAATACAAATTTGGGTCGAAAAAAGTAATTATAGAAATTTAAAAAAATTTATAGAATCGTTGTCAATTCTAATGCAAAAAAATTCAATATATACGTAATCCTTATTTTCTTTTATTTGCTTTGTCCTCATCTTTCTTCACCTTAACCAAAACTTTTTGGTCATTTCCAGTGATATTTATCTTGGTGTGTCCTTTTCGTATGGCCAGCTCTAGGGGATGTTTATTAACGATTTTCTTGCACTTTTCCAGTTGATCGACCTTAGTTGCGGCCTTAAGCCATTCTTTTTTATTTCTTATTTTTTGTACTTTACCAACTGACTTCAGGTTTTTGACCGCCATTTTTTTACGTTATCGGCCACACGCCGTTTTTTCTTGATACTCCTTGGTTTGGAAGTCGGACTTCTAGTGAGTGGGCGCACCTCAAGGGAAACTTGGCCAAAAGGAGCCATCACCATTACTTTCGTATTAGGGGAAATTACCGCCTTTTTCGCTTCGATCTTAGGTTTAACTTTTTCCGCATTAAATTTAGCACATTTTGGTGCATCCTTCCACTTTGGCGCCAATCTAAGGCCATCTTTAGAACCTTCAGTTTTTGGGCAAATTTTTTAAACTTGCCGTTTCCCAGTTTATTAAAGTTAGGCCAGTCAGGATTGGTCATTTTTACTTGAAATTTGTTTTTACTTGAAATTTGTTTTTACTTGAAATTTGTTTTTATTATTAGAACTATACTCTCGAGCACGATTTTCTAGAATGTGAAATATCGGAGTAGGAAATGAGGCAGGTAAACAAGGCAAATGGACATGGCCTACTTTTCACTTTTTATTTTTCACTCTCCCGCCTACTGCCTTTGTCGGTCAGTGTCTGATCAGGATTTCATAATAATCTTTCTATTAACATATTTTAGTTGTGATTCTATAAATATTACATTTAAGTCTAATATATTATGTCTTAATTTTATTTCTTTGAATGGTTATCATACGTTAGCCATCTGGCAACTCTGCTGGCTTGACGCCATGAACAGTTCAGCCGGTCGTTCGCAGCAAGCATACGCGTTATAAACTTGCGATATATATACATATTTGTAATTTCAATATCACCTAATCAATAAACATTCTAAGATATTTCAAACTGGCGACGAGGATGGGATGCTAATTATCATCCGAAATAAACTTGGAATTATTAACGCAAAATATCAAAAAATTGTCACGCACAAAGCATACATATTCGTTTACATATACATTCTGTGGTGAAATTTTGCAAACGTTTACACACACATTTGCATGGCAGAGTCGCTTGCTGGTGAATTTGGAGAGATTAGATTGGCCTGCGTTTTTGAGGAAAAGAAGGAAGTAATTGATTCTACGAGTGCTAAATATACTCAACGGAACCCAATTATGACGACAGTTGGAAGTTTGGAACCGTTTGATTTGGGACAGCCAAATAAATGGGGCTCATATTTGGAGCGATTTAAATTGTTCCTGCTTGCCAATGATGTCAACGACGAGGGTCGCAAAAAAGCATCTTTCCTCACATTGGTCGGAGCACCAGTCTACGATCTTTTGACATCATTGGCGTTTCCAAACCAGGTCAGTACATTACCGTTAGACCAAATTGAGAAGATTCTAACTGATCATCTTTGTCCACGTCCATCGGAAATCGCGGCATTTTATCATTTTCACAAACGTGATCAACATCCGGATGAGACCGTAGTAAACTATCTCGCAGCCCTGCGGGCATTGGCAGTGGGTTGCAATTTTGGAGCAGCGTTGGACAGAATGCTGCGTGGTCGTTTTGTATGCGGCATGAGGGATGAAAGCTTACAGAGAAGTTTTCTTGCAGACACTGAATTGACAGTGCAGAAAGTTTTGGAGAGAGCAACTACTAGTGAAGCTGCAGCAGCGAGTGCAAAGGCTATCAGACAGCCTAACGAGACTATCCACGGCATCAAATCACAGCGCCCTCAACAACCACATAAAGGAAAAGGACAACAATGTGCGGGTTGTGCCGGTGCACACGGCCGGCAGCAATGCCCTTATCGTGAAGCAATATGTCACGGCTGTGGCCGGAAGGGCCATCTTAAGCGTGTCTGCCGGAGTAATGACTCGTCGAACGATGTTCATCCAGTAAAGGGCAAAAATTCACGTGGGAAATCGGTAAACCTCATATCTAATCTGGTGAGCCTGAAGAAACGTATCACGGTACAGATTAATGGAAAATCGTGTACTTTTGAAGTGGATTCTGGATCTGACGTAACTATGATGACGTTGCGGACTTATGATCGTATCTGGCCAACAAACAAGCCTAAAGTTTACAACTACGATCCGGGGTTTAGTGACTACCAACACAACCCAATCCAGATACTAAGTAGGAGTTTTTGATGTATCAATTTATTACAACGGTCGTAATATTGATAATCTACCAGTCATCGTCACTAAAAGCGGTTGTAGCGACCTTCTGGGTTGTAACTGGTTCGACCCACTAGGCATCAGTATCAAGGGCATACATTCAGTGGGCAGTGACGTACAGATCGCAGGCATTCTGAATAAGTTCGAACACTTATTCTCAACAGAACTTGGTTGTTACACTGGTCCGCCAGTCATATTAAACATTGATGCTACAGTGCCACCAGTGCGACTACCTCCACGCCGAATTCCATATGCTCTAAAGGGACTAGTCGAAGAGGAGCTGGATCGCCAATGCAAGCAAGGGATTCTTAAACCTGTGGAGTATTCAGATTGGGCCACTCCTATTGTACCAGTTATCAAGAAGGACGGTTCAATTCGTATTTGCGGCGACTATAAATCAACTTTAAACAAAGCGGTTAAGCCGCACTGCCATCAAATACCGGCGATCAACACTTTGCTGGCATCTATGGAAGGTGGATCGATTTTTGCCAAAATTGATCTGGCTCAAGCTTATCAGCAGTTAGTAGTCGACGAAAACTCGTCTTTGCTGCAAACAATCAGTACACATAAGGGTGCATTCAAAGTTACTCGATTGCAATTCGGCATTTCATCAGCACCAGGCATTTTTCAAAGCTGTATTGAGATTATAGAATATTTCCGGAGTCTTACCATATTTTGATGACATTGTAATAATTGGAAAAACGGAAACGGAGTTGGCAACTAGATTACAGGAACTGTTTATACGTTTTGACAAAGCCGGACTGCGACTACGCAAGGACAAATGCCAATTCGGAGTACCATTCGTTGAGTTTTTAGGTTTCAAAATTGACTCAACTGGTATAAGACCATGTGCCGATAAAGTCTCGGCAATCAAAGACGCACCAGCACCTAAGGATAAAAAGCAGTTGCAGGCTTTCTTAGGACTACTAAATTTTTATCACTCATTTTTGCCACATAAAGCAACAGTGGCAGAACCCTTACATCGTCTTTTGGATAAAAATGCAACTTGGAGGTGGTACAAACAGTGTGAGAAGGCTTTTTCTACACTTAAGGAACTTATTGGGTCAGACGACGTACTAGTGCATTATGATGGTTCATTGCCACTAGTGCTAGCTTGTGATGCGTCACCATATGGACTCGGTGCAGTTTTAAGTCACAAAATGCCGAATGGAGCGGAGAAACCCATCGCTTTTTACTCCCGTACCTTATCCAAAGCTGAGCGAAATTATGCTCAGATTGATCGAGAAGCTATTGCTTTGGTAGCAGGAGTAAAGAAGTTCCACAACTACGTCTACGGTCTTACTTTCACACTAATCACCGATCATCGACCTCTGTTGGGTATTTTTACCACATCGAAAGCAATCCCAAACATTATTTCAAATCAGATGCTACGTCGATCTTTGTTCCTGTCAGCATATACTTTCGAGCTAGTACACCGCTCCGGATTAAAAATGGGCAATGCGGATTTTCTAAGTCGTTGTCCACTGTCAGCAGCATCGGACGCTGTTAGCACCGACGATGTGCTAATGATCGAATTAGCAGCAACGCCAATCATAAGTGCTGAGGCGATGGCCGCAAAAAACATCGAAGGACCCCTTATTGGCGAAAGTATCAAACTGGGTGTTAAGGGGATGGCCTGACATGAAATTGGAGCAATCAGATATTGCATATCCATACTATTGCCGTCGGGAACAGCTCTCTACAAATAAAGGAGTTTTGATTTGGGGAAATCGCGCCGTAGTTCCACCGAAATCCAGAGCAACAATTTTAGCTGCTCTACATGCCGCTCATCCAGGCATTGTAAAAATGAAGGCGTTAGCGCTTAGCTATGTTTGGTGGCCAAACATTGACGCTGAGATTGAGCTTATTGTTAAGAAATGTATTCCATGCCAGCAGAATCGTAACGATCATTCAGAGGCACCGGTGCATCATTGGGAGTCAGCCAAGCGGCCGTGGTCCCGTCTACACATCGATTTTGCAGGACCTTTTCAAGGAAAAACCTTTCTTCTGGTCGTGGATTCTTACTCAAAATGGCTAGAGGTTGCGGTTGTTAGCTCCACTTCTACAGCGGCTACAATTAAAGTTCTCAGGCAACTGTTTGCTACTCATGGGTTACCAGATCAGTTAGTGTCAGACAATGGCACACAACAATCTAATTCCTCCACAACAATCTAATTCCTCCACAACAATCTAATTCGACACATTAGATCAGCACCGTTTCACCCAGCAACAAACGGCCAAGCAGAGCGCATGGTGCAGACCACCAAAAACTACCTTAAAAAACTATCTCCGAGCAATAATATGGATCTAAGCCTTGCTCGATTTTTGTTTAATCAACACATAACTCCACATGCACCGACAAATCGCTCGCCAGCTCAGCTATTGTTAAATCGGGAGTTAAAGTCCTACTTTGATAAACTACAGCCACAAGAAATTTCTAATGGAGCAGAGCCATTTATTAATCAATCGAAATGTTTTGATACAGGCAAATCCGTTTGGGTACGAAACTATGCACCGGGTCCAAAATGGATAAAAGCCTACATATCCGAGCAAACAGGACCAGTGTCTTACAAAGTTCGTCTGACAGACAATCGCATCATAAAGCGTCATTATAACCAAATTCGAAGCCGAGTTGAACAAACAGATGTAAACATATCACATCAGGCACCATCAGCAACTGATAACAACACGGAAGATCCTGCTTCCAGTAACCACTCTAGGCCAGAGAGTCCTATTCAAGAAGATCCACAGTCATTGCATGCCTCACCGATGCTACGACGTTCTGCTCGCATGAGACGACCCACTCAATTCTATGAATCATCTGGGTGTTAAGGGGTGTTGTGTATGCAGCCCTATCATACGTTAGCCATCTGGCAACTCTGCTGGCTTGACGCCATGAACAGTTCAGCCGGTCGTTCGCAGCAAGCACACGCGAATTAAGATTGAGTCTGTTCTGGTTGAGTGTTAAATCAAGACTGCTTTATTGAATCAAATCATATTCTGGTTTGGCTTACATCTAAGTGTTTATAATGTTTTCTTCTGGTCACTTTTCTTGTGACACTCTATGTTTAGGGAAACTGTCACTTATCTTGTGACACTCTATGTTTAGGGACTCTGTCACTTATCTTGTGACACTCTATGTTTAATGGAATGGTATTGTTTATGTTTACATTAATGTGGAGTGTAGACCTCTTGGGTCGGCTGTTATGGGAAGTGTTGCTAATGGCATAACTCCTCCCCTCTGAGAGTATGAATTCTCCTGAATTCTGTTTACATTAATGTTTATATTTTTCTTTTTACAGTATATATGTATATAAATGGATAAACATATAATAATAATAATAAAAAGTGTTAAAAATATGCCATTTGTCATTTTCTTTTCGTATTTAAGTTCTGTGATTTCTTTTAAATTGTCAAAATTATCTATTGTTACATGATCAAAGTTTATTGTGTTTTTATAGGTTTGATTCAATAGTTCTGTTGGATAAAAAAATTTTTCGTGAAATTCTGTTTTTTCGTTAAAAAATATTTCATTTAGAATTTGAATTTTACAGTTACCGAATTGAATTAAGTTACTTCCCATAAGTATAATATTTCTTTTATCGCAATTTTGATATATTTTTGTATTCTTGGCATTTTTGATTATAATTGTATCATCGTCAATTTCTTCGATACTCGTTATATTGTTGAATATAAATTTGCAATTATTATTAATGGTACAACTTTTACTTAATTTTAATTCTTTTAAAATTTTGTTGGGTTCATATGTAAATGTTTTATTATTTATTTCTGCAATTAACTGATTTTCTTGGTCTATTTGTATATAATCTATATTTGGTATAGGAATAATTAACTTAACATCTATGGTTATAAATGATTTTGGGATTTTAATTGCGATTATGATGCAATTATTCTTATATTTTAAAATGCCCATACGGATTAGCTTTAATTTATAAAAATCAATGTCAAATTTATTTATTTCCTCTTCTGATAAAATTTCTGGTACGATTATATTATTTTTTGCTGATGCTATGTTTTCCTGAATATAATTTATTTTGAATTCTATATTTTTTAATTTTCCCATTTGGTCATTATGAAGTATTTTCATTTCTATTTCTTGATTTTGATTGTCCATGCTTGTAAGTATGTCCTTGATTATTGTTCTGTCTTGTTTAATTGTTTCTGCTAAGTTGTGTATTGTTTTATTAAAATGTGTATTTATAACAATTTGTTGGTTCATGTCTTGTATAATATTATGGTTGTTTTGGTCAATATTGTTAAGGTGGTCTAAAATATCTGTTCTATCTTCATCGTTCATAATTCCAAAAAGCCATTTGTATGTTGTTCCTACAATATTTAACATTCCTCTTTTTATTCTGTTGTTTGGGGTTATGGATTTTATTTTAGCTCTAATTAGATTTATTTCGGCTAATAGCTCCTTTTTTCCTGTGATGTTAAAATTTTTAATGTTTGTCTCCATTTGATTTATTATATTATTTAAAGGGTCGATATTAATAATGTGTAGTATAATTACTGTTTCATTAACTATTTCCGTGGAATAAGTTTGTATAGGTGCATATCCTGCATTTGATTGAATTGGTTCAATTTGTAATCTGCCTTGAACACACATTATAACATAAAAAATTATGAAAATCTGAGGATAAGAGAAAAAAAATTTTTGTTTCAAAGATGTCAATCTGTCTTTTGTTGGAAATTAATTTTTTCCTGCTTTGACGGTCTTTTTATATTACATGGATGAATATTATTTAATGTTGTAATTCTAAAATAAGGTTCATCCTTATGCCTAACTCGTTTATAGTTTTTAATTGGTCCTTCCTGTCTTTCCTCCTCATAATCTTCTCTTGTATTATTTTGTTTGCTTAAAATTTTTTCTTTGTGTTTGATAATAGTGTTTTTTAGTTTTTCCTCATCTTCTATGTTTTTTGCATAATTTGGTGTACATTTTATTGTAGAGTGATAACGGTTATTATAAGCTGTTATTGCTAATTGCATTTTGGATGAAATTGATAAATCATCATCTATTCCTGCTATTATTTCAATGAGAGTAGAATGTAGTCTTTCTATGTCTGCATTTCCTGTATGTGAATTTGGCTTTGTATAATGGATTTCTATTTGTTCTTGGTTTAAGTATTGTTTTATCTGTTCTGATCTAAATTCATTATCCATTATTATTTTATGTGGCTTATTGAATTTGGCAAAGTGTTCAATCATAATTTCCATTTTAGTTTTCCAGTTTCTATCTGTTATATTATAAGCGACTGCGAATTTTGTGAGCTTGTCTATGATTGTAACAAACGATTTGTGTTTTATATGAAATATGTCCAAATGTATAATTTGATTTTTGACATCCGGTGTTTCTGTGAATTGAAACTTAGGTTTGATTGGTTTTCTGTCATATTTAATTTCCTTACATTTTTTACAATTTGAAATTATCAACTGAATATGGTCTCTTAGCTTTGGAAAATATATTTTGTTCTTTAACGAATTAAAAGCTTCATTTATTCCGCTATGTAATGAATCTTTGGTGTGGTAAATAGCTATTTGTTTGTGTAACTCTTCCTCGCTTGAAATTTCCTGAGCTCTCTTGGTACATTTAAAAAATTTTATATTATTACAGTGTGAAAAAATGTTCATTAAGATACATTGTATCTTATAATATTCTGAGTCTGGAACTTCTGAAAAAATTCCTACTGTTCCTTTATTTATATTATTTTGCATTTTGATTTCGATTTCAATTTCTGTTTCTGCTGGGCTTACTTCTATTATTTTTCTACCATGCTGAATATTAATATTGTCCGTTGTTGTATAAGTTACTATTATCTGAGTTTTATATTTGTTTACAATATCGTCTTTTATATAGAAATTTGTAAATCCTCCTTCCTCTGCTGAATGCTGTGTATCTGATAGTTCAAAGTTTGACTCATTTGTTTTATCCTTGTTTATTAGTTCAGCTGTTTCCTGTCTACTTAAAAAATCTGCCACTTTATTGTCTTTTCCTTTCAAATATATTATGTCATAATCGAATTCTTGTAATTTTAAAATCCATATTTGGTGTCTTGCTGTCATTTCTTTCCCTTTGTATTTTGCGTTTACATATTTTATCGGAGCATGATCTGTTATAATTTGGAATTTATTACCTATCACATAGTGTCTAAAATAGTTTACTGCATGTATAATGGATAAAAATTCTTTATCAATTGTACTGTAGTTTTTTTCGTGTTTATTTAGAGTTCTTGAAAGGAATGCAACTGGTTGCTCTTGTTGAGACAATACTGCACCTATTGCGAAGTCACTGGCATCTGTTGTAATGGTAAATGGTTTATCAAACTCTGGATATTTTAAGATTGGATGTGAGCTTATAAGTGTTTTAAGGTTTTCAAAGGCATCTATAAACTGTGGGTCATTTGTATTAATTTGTGTGCCTTTTTGTAAATATCTGATCATTGGGTAAGCTATTTTGGAATAGTCCTTAATAAATTTTCTGTAAAATCCTGTCATACCAAGAAATCCTTTCAATTGCTTTTCTGTTTTAGGTAGCTGCATTGCTTTTATTGCTTCTATTTTATGTGGATTGGGTTTAATCCCTTCCTTTGTGAGAATGTGTCCTAAATATTCAGTATATTGTTTCATGAAGGAACATTTGTCTGGTTGAATTTTTAAGTTATGCTTTCTAAGTATTTTGAAAATGTTTTCTAGAGCAATCTTATGTTCCTCAAGTGTTGTTGAAAATATCAAAATATCGTCCATGTATACAACACAACTTTTGTTTATATAATCCCTCAGTATTTCATTCATTAAACGTTGAAATGTGGCTGGGGCATTTTTTAACCCAAAAGGCATTCTAACATATTCATATAAACCCATTGGTGAAATGAATGCTGTTTTCTCTATATCTTCTTCTGCCATTAAAATTTGGTGATAGCCTTTTGCTAAATCTAATGTAGTAAAATATTGGGCTTTACCGAGTTTGTCTAATACAGCGTCCATGATAGATATTGGTTACTTATCTGGAACGGTTACTTGGTTTAAACGCCTATAGTCTACACAAATACGATACTTTTGAATTCCAGAGCTATCTCTTTTTTTAGGTATGACACATATTGGAGAACTATATTTGCTTTTGCTTTTTCTTATAATTCCATTGTTTTCCATATAAATTATTTGTTTCTTTATTTCTTCTTCATATTTTGGGGAGACCCGATAGAGTTTTGAATTAATAGGTTGGTCTGTAGTAGTTTTTATGCTATGAACTATAGTGTTAGTATTGGTTAAGTGATCCCCTTCTTTGAAACATAACTTTTCGTACTTTTTTGAAAGATTTCTTATTATTTGTTCTTCCTCAGTATTGAGTTCTTTTAACTTAAGATCATCAATTTCACTTACTTCCATTACGCAAACATCTTCTGATTGTTTGGAAAGGAATGGAATTTCGACCCCATTGTTAAGTTTAATAATTTTGTTTTGAAAATCAATATTTGCAAAATTCCTTTGAATGAAGTCCATACCCAATAGAAAATCATATGATTTTTCCAGGGGCATAGCCACCCATTTTGTTCTTGCATAATTTATATATTTAAACTCCCTTGGCACTTTTGTTTTCACTAAGTAACTGTCACTTTCTATTTTTCCCTTTATTGTATGTATGGTTTTTGAATATTTTTCAATTATTTTGTATTTGGAATTATGTACATTAGTTGTGTTTAAAATGCTTATGGTTGATCCTGTATCTACTAAAATAATATAAGTATCTTCCTCTATTGTTCCTTTTATAAAAATTTTTTTTTCATTCGAGGCTAGTTGGTAAAAAACTCTTGATTATCTGTGCTGTTTACTACTTCCTCATTTATATTATCTACACTCATTGCTTCTGCTGGTGGTTGCTGATTATTTTGTGGTTGCTGATAATTTTGATTTTGTCTTACGTTCTGACTCTGTTGTCTATTCGGATTTTGATACTGTCTCGTATTTTGACTCTGTTGTCTATTGGATTTTGAGACTGTTTTACATTTTGACTCTGTTCAGTATTTCGGTTTGTATTTTTATTAGTTGTCTGTTTGTTATATGTACTATGGTCATTGTCATTTTTGGTTAATAATAGTTTTTTATTTAAATTTCCATAATTCAGACCAATATAATTTGCAAGTTCAATTCTTATATCTGTTAATGTTGTTTTATTCATTAAGGCAATGGCCATTGGACCACAAGATAATTCTTTTACTCTTTGAATTAAGAGACCACTTAATATGTCAACTAATCTGCTATTGTTTTCAAAGACCGAAAAATCAGTAATTTCCTCAACAATTGCTCTTACTTTAAAATCAAGATCTCGAACGGTAGTTACCCTTAAGTTATTAATTTTTCTGGTTAGACCCATTTGATCCGTTCTTGGGCGATAATGATGTCGAAGACGAGTTTTGCAATCAGCCCAAGATGTAGGGGGGTTAATATTAAGCATAGTTCTAGCCTGACCTTGAATTTTGGTGTTGAATATAACAGTGAAGACCTGGTCGTTATCATCATACTCCTCCATGATTTGGTTGACTGCCGAAATGAAACCATGTAACGTTCCCTCCTGTCCAGTGAACACCGGCAAGTACCTTGTTTCCTTCTCGATGCTGTTTCTCTCCCTTGTTGTTGGATTAGAATGCATCTCTTGATTGGATATTATTATTGATGTTAGCATTTGAATGCATTGTTGTATTTCGTTAATTTGTGCCATTTTAATGGTGTATGTTTTATTGTTTCGTTAACTTTTTTTTTTTTTTTAAGTTTCCACAATAATTCTGTTTGTTTGCACAAAGTGTTTTTACAATATTCTATTGTTTCGTTATTTGTCACAAAATGTTTTTATAATATTATATTGTTTCGTTGGCTTAGATTTTCTCCAAAGTTTCCACAATATATATATTTTATTTTGTCACTAAATGTTTTGTTTTCCACAGTATTATATTGTTTCGTTATCTTTGATTGCGTTCAAAGTTTCCACAATATTTTAGCTGTGAACTCGAGTACCGACTGCGCCAATTAAGATTGAGTCTGTTCTGGTTGAGTGTTAAATCAAGACTGCTTTATTGAATCAAATCATATTCTGGTTTGGCTTACATCTAAGTGTTTATAATGTTTTCTTCTGGTCACTTTTCTTGTGACACTCTATGTTTAGGGAAACTGTCACTTATCTTGTGACACTCTATGTTTAGGGACTCTGTCACTTATCTTGTGACACTCTATGTTTAATGGAATGGTATTGTTTATGTTTACATTAATGTGGAGTGTAGACCTCTTGGGTCGGCTGTTATGGGAAGTGTTGCTAATGGCATAACTCGCGTTATAAACTTGCGATATATATATATGTAATTTTAATATCACCTAATCAATAAACATTCTAAGATATTTCAAATAGTCTATAATCTAGTTGTATTTACAGTGGAATATTAAGGGAATGGCATTTAAGTGGCTCCACAATACCCGCAAGACCAGAGTTTTTAGATTGATGGGGATAAAGCACGTTCTTTAAAAAATCGAATTAAACACTTATTCCATTGTTACCATAACAACTTAAAAAAGCTTTTGGGGTTACTTCCTAATTATTACATATTTGGGTCTATTCAAGATAAACCTTTCCATCATTTACTTGGATATTCGTGCATCTACTTCTTATTCAAACTATCAAGTAAAAAAATATGACTTAAACTTATAACCAATTATACATATCGATTTCTGTCACTGCTCAAATGTAAAAATGTACATCAGTCTGCTAGCTAGAAAAATTGGCCATGTCCGCCTGTTTTTAGCTCTCTGAAAGCAATAGCTAATTGGATGAATTCCGGTCCAAAATAAGATGAGCTCCTCGGGACGCCCAATCGAACTACCAAGCAACCAAATTTCCCCATTGTAAAGAGCTAAAGATATAAAATTGCATTAATAATCCAGATGTTTACTTATTTTTAAATACAAATATGGGTCGAAAAAAGTAATTATAGAAATTTAAAAAAATTTATAGAATCGTTGTCAATTCTAATGCAAAAAAATTCAATATATACGTAATCCTTATTTTCTTTTATTTGCTTTGTCCTCAATCTTTCTTCACCTTAACCAAAACTTTTTGGTCATTTCCAGTGATATTTATCTTGGTGTGTCCTTTTCGTATGGCCAGCTCTCGGGGATGTTTATTAACGATTTTCTTGAACTTTTCCAGTTGATCGACCTTAGTTGCGGCCTTAAGCCATTCTTTTTTATTTCTTATTTTTTGTACTTCTTTACCATCTGACTTCAGGCTTTTGACCGCCATTTTTTTCACGTTATCGGCCACACGATGTTTTTTCTTGATACTCCTTGGTTTGGGAGTAGGACTTCTAGTGAGTGGGCGTACCTCACGGGAAACGTGGCCAAAAGGGGCAATCACTGCTACTTTCGTATTAGGCGAAAATACCGCCTTCTCCGTTTTGGTTCTAGGTTTAACTTTATCCGCTTTAAAACCTTTGAATTTTGGACGAGCATTAAATTAAGCACATTTTGGTGCATTCTTCCACTTTGGCTTGGGCTTCATAATTTGCCTGCGCCAATCTGTAGCCATTTTTTTGGGAACCTTCAGTTTTTGGGCAAATTGTTTAAACTTGCCGTTTTTGTTAAAGTTAGGCCAATAGGGATTGGGCATTTTTATTTGAAATTTATTTTTACTTTAAATTTGTTTTAATTATTAGAACTATACTCTCGAGCACGATTTTCTAGAATGTGAAATATGGAAGTAGGAAATGAGGCAGGTAAACTAGGCAAATGGACATGGCCTACTTTTCACTTTTTATTTTTCACTCTCCCGCCTACTGCCTTTGTCGGTAAAGAACTGATTTTAGTCTATAATCTAATTGTATTTACAGTGGAATATTGAGTTAATGGCTTTTAAGTGGCTCCACAATACCCGCAAGACCAGATTTATTCGATGGATGAGGATAAAGCACGTTCTTTAAAAAATCGTATTAAACACTTTTTATATTGTTACCATAACAACTTAGAAAAGCTTTTGGGGTTACTTCCTAATTATTACATATTTGGGTCTATTCAAGATAAACCTTTCCACCATTTACTTGGATATTCGTGCATCTACTTCTTATTCAAACTATCAAGTAAAAAAATATGACTTAAACTTATAATCAATTATAAGTACATATCGATTTCTGTCACTGCTCAAATGTAAAAATGTACATCAGTCTGCTAGCTAGAAAAATTGGCAATGTCCGCCTGTTTTTAGCTCTCTGAAAGCAATACCTAATTGGATGAATTCCGGTCCAAAATAAGATGAGCTCCTCGGGACGCCCAATCAAACTACCAAGCAACCAAATTTCCCCATTGTAAAGAGCAAAAGATATAAAATTGCATTAACAATCCAGATGTTTACTTATTTTCAAATACAAATATGGGTTGAAAAAAGTAATTATAGAAATTTTAAAAAATTTATAGAATCGTTGTCAATTCTAATGCAAAAAAATTCAATATATACGTAAGCCTTATTTTCTTTTATTTGCTTTGTCCTCATCTTTCTTCACCTTAACCAAAACTTTTTGGTCATTTCCAGTGATATTTATCTTGGTGTGTCCTTTTCGTGTGGCCAGCTCTCGGGGATGTTTATTAACGATTTTCTTGAACTTTTCCAGTTGATCGACCTTAGCTGCGGCCTTAAGCCATTCTTTTTTATTTCTTATTTTTTGTACTTCTTTACCATCTGACTTCAGGCTTTTGACCGCCATTTTGTTCACGTTGCCGCCAAAAGGGGCAATCACTGCCACTTTCGTATTAGGCGAAAATATCGCCTTCTCCGTTTTGGTTCTAGGTTTAACTTTATCCGCTTTAAACCTTTGAATTTTGGACGAGCATTAAATTTAAATTAAATTTTGGCTGCTCAAATGTAAAAATGTACATCAGTCTGCTAGCTAGAAAAATTGGCAATGTCCGCCTGTTTTTAGCTCTCTGAAAGCAATACCTAATTGGATGAATTCCGGTCCAAAATAAGATGAGCTCCTCGGGACGACCAATCAAACTACCAAGCAACCAAATTTCCCCATTGTAAAGAGCAAAAGATATAAATTGCATTAACAATCCAGATGTTTACTTATTTTCAAATCCAAATATGGGTTGAAAAAAGTAATTATAGAAATTTTAAAAAATTTATAGAATCGTTGTCAATTCTAATGCAAAAAAATTCAATATATACGTAAGCCTTATTTTCTTTTATTTGCTTTGTCCTCATCTTTCTTCACCTTAACCAAAACTTTTTGGTCATTTCCAGTGATATTTATCTTGGTGTGTCCTTTTCGTGTGGCCAGCTCTCGGGGATTTTTATTAACGATTTTCTTGAACTTTTCCAGTTGATCGACCTTAGCTGCGGCCTTAAGCCATTCTTTTTATTTCTTATTTTTTGTACTTCTTTACCATCTGACTTCAGGCTTTTGACCGCCATTTTGTTCACGTTGCCGCCAAAAGGGGCAATCACTGCCACTTTCGTATTAGGCGAAAATACCGCCTTCTCCGTTTTGGTTCTAGGTTTAACTTTATCCGCTTTAAACCTTTGAATTTTGGACGAGCATTAAATTTAAATTAAATTTTGGCTTGGGCTTCATAATTTGTCTGCGCCAGTCTGTAGCCATTTTTTTGGAACCTTCAGTTTTTGGGCAAATTTTTTAAACTTGCCGTTTTTGTTAAAGTTAGGCCAATAGGGATTGGGCATTTTTATTTGAAATTTATTTTTACTTTAAATTTGTTTTAATTATTAGAACTATACTCTCGAGCACGATTTTCTAGAATGTGAAATATGGAAGTAGGAAATGAGGCAGGTAAACTAGGCAAATGGACATGGCCTACTTTTCACTTTTTATTTTTCACTCTCCCGCCTACTGCCTTTGTCGGTAAAGAACTGATTTTAGTCTATAATCTAGTTGTATTTACAGTGGAATATTGAGTTAATGGCTTTTAAGTGGCTCCACAATACCCGCAAGACCAGATTTATTCGATTGATGAGGATAAAGCACGTTCTTTAAAAATTCGTATTAAACACTTTTTATATTGTTACCATAACAACTTAGGAAAGCTTTTGGGGTTACTTCCTAATTATTACATATTTGGGTCTATTCAGAATAAACCTCTCCACCATTTACTTGGATATTCGTGCATCTACTTCTTATTCTAACTATCAAGTAAAAAAATATGACTTAAACTTATAATCAATTATACATATCGATTTCTGTCACTGCTCAAATGTAAAAATGTAACTACAAATTCATTTCAGTCTGAAAGATAGAAACAAACAAATCGGTTGAAAAATCCCTTAAAAAAAAAAGTATTTTTCTAAATTTGTTATCAACGTTTTAACTAAATTTTTAGTATTTATAATATTAACAAGAAGAAAGGAGTCCCACTCTCACGCACCATGTTTCCACGACGCCCTACAAAGCATCCCGTGCTACCTGCAAAGCAGCCCGTGGCACCAACAATAGAAGACATGAAAAAATACATAAAAAGTTTGCATTCCCATAATTTTTTCCACAAGGACTATGTCGCTGCCATGGATGCTCGTCAAGTGGCTAGACTCAGCAAGCGACAAATTGGTCGTCTCTCACGTCTGGCCTGGTATAATCTACCGCCACCTAAACGCATGCACTATATCCTTATGGTAAGACGCAAGATTGCGGAAGTCCAAAATCTGATGTTACTCAAACCAAAAAAGGGCAACCAAAAGAAGGGCAATCAAATCAAGGGCATTCAAAAGAAGGGCAATCAAAAGAAGGGCAATCAAAAGAAGGGTTTGGCTAGGTCTTTGATGAGTGATAAAAGTCGCAAGAATTTTGACATAATGATGCTGAATCGATTTGGCCACATGAAAAAGTAATGAGGCAGTTAATGTCTTGTTAACTGCATACGATATTTTCATACCTTTTGAATTTTGTTAAGATGACATTAAAGCATAGCAACAAATCGAGCAAATATATAGACGTGATATCTCTGCAATATAAGCACTATACCCACTTATCGTTAGGGTATATCGAAAAAATCTTTCAAGAATTGGGCACGAATTCTCTTCCTCTTTGGTATATTCTCTATTGCTTCTAGCCCGGGGGAGTTGTTAATTAGAAAATAATACACCGATGAAGGTCAATGTCAAGCGAGATATTCAGATAGAGAGACATAAAGATAGAGAAAGGGAAGTTATGTAGAAGTTTTAATGAATCAGCTAAAAAAAAATTGAGTTGAAAGAAATTCTATTAGTCGGCAAGTTTGTGGCCTAAGTCTTTTGATTTTTATTGAATAATTTTTTGTCGCATTATTTATAAATGAAATGCACACAACTCATACAGTGAGGGAGAAATAATAGACGATTACATTCCAATTTTAGTTTTAATTATATTTACTAATACGTTAGCTGTTGGTTAATTACATATGCAAACTTGTTACACAAAACAAACCGAAAAGCGAGCAACACAGAAACCAAAACAAAGAAAACATAGAAACAAACAGAAAGAAAAAAAATAAAACTATTGCGCCAAAGCTCTCCAGCTGGTTTTTTTTAACTTGCTTCGCCCGCTTTGTGTGTGTGTGTGTGTGTTGGCCATTGTCTAAACAAATATGGGGCGGTGGTGACGGTGCTGGAGCTCGAGCTGGTGGTTGAGAGAGATATACATATGCAAACATTTATGCATGTAGGAGCAAAATGCGCAAAGTTTGTCTACTACTCCACTAAAAGCTTTACATGTGCCAACAAAACAGAAAAGTGCTACCAATTAGGTGGCATACAGCGATTCGTGTATGCATGTATGTATGTATGCATGTGTGCCGAACGTCAATAACTGAGTGTACAGCAAATTAGCTTTCTATAATTTATATTAATTTGTTGCTAAATGGTAAACTCTATTCGTTGGCATTCTTCGCTTCGAAAGTTTTTTTTTTCTTTTTTGGAAAACATCAAATTATTGAGTTGCATCTTAAACAAGAAACAATTATCTTTAATCTTGGAAATCGTATGATTTGATGATGCTAGATAATTGGCAAATATCATGCGAGGCAACTTGTTTGTGTATTTATTAATTTCAGAAGATTTTATTTGAACTTTAACTGGTTAAAAGAAAAATACAAAAAGTACAGTACACTTTTGTTCTATAAAGTTTTAAGGATGAGATTGAAAAACAAATAAAAAATAAGCTAACTTTGACTGCAACGAAGTTTATATACCCTTGCAGTGCGATCCTTTTTAAAATCTTTATTTTTTTGCATAAGTTACGTTTCTCAAAGATTTCTGTATTTCATACGATTTTTCTATATCATTCGAAATTTCTTACTAAGCCTATTTTATAAAGACTTTTATTCCCCAGAAGAAGTTCGAACCCGGATCCTCGTTGTTCAGTTGACTAAATTACTGGGCCACTTAGACAACTCATATACCGAGGATTGCTAGTTAGAAATATAAATTTAAAATATAAAGCATTATGATAAGAATACAATAAAGTGTAAAATAACATGTATTAGTTATACTTTATTGATTAGTTGTTTTTAAAAGGAAAAGGGATGAACCAGAAATATAAGTTTTTTTCGTGTATTTCTAACCCATTTGTTCATGGGGCTCGGCACAAAATTAATCCATCATTAAAATGTCAAACCTCTATATTCATATCAAGAGTATAATCTAGAAAGTAAAGTGAAGTGTGGCGATTCTAAGGAATGCAGTTTATGAGGTTTGTGGACACGAACATAGACCGTGGTTATCCACACCCACAATGTTTAAGTCAAGTGTCAATTTATTATTGATACAAATACAGACAACGCCAAACACCCCCTTTACAGCACTCTTGTTCCAGCCCTTCTCTTAATGCTGTGAAGTGCTGGGCAAATTAAATACAATTACGGCAATATAATTGCCAACCAACGACAAAGTTTAGAATGTTGTTTGATTTGGCCAACGGCATTCCATTTCCTCTTGTGCGGGTGTTGGCCACGTTCTATATAAATCAGTTTTGCGGATTCTAATTGTCGGGCCAAGGTGTCCTTGTACACAAAAAAACAAAACAACAAAATTTAAATGATTGATTAGCATAAATATTTCTTGGCCGAAAGGCGGATATCATATTTGTATCATGTCGGAATGACTCGTTTGAATATGTTGGCAAAATCCAAAAACCAGATAGCAAACGAAATCAAAAATAAACGCTTTTAAAACTGGTTCGAATATCTTTCTTTTATTATTTGCATTATTGTATGCAACCTGCTCAGACCAGTGACAGTAAAACTGTAGCTGTAATTAAAGTGGATTTTCGGGTGGGCAGTCAAAACAAACTCAACAAACTGGGTAAATGTAACACACACACACACAAACACACTCAAACACTCTGACACACAGAGTGCAAATGCACTTCAAACTGTTGCACTTATTTTTCAAACGTTTATTTAAACTGGGTGAGCAGGTGCTTAGTTAACCGAATTTGTTATAATCCGATTATTTTTCTTCTGCAATCCATCATCAATCACCGGCTAACTCGCATGGCTCAGGAATGGATTCGCCCTCGATGGATGGATTAATCGGGTAACAAAAAATTATACAAAAAACATTACACTCGGACGGGAAGATGGACTATGGAATTAACAATTAGCTGGTATATTAACTAGGATCTACCCACCCTACCTTGGGCCCCGTACTCCCTGGCAGCCCCCATGTTCTGTGGACTATCCCGTCGTCATCTCACCCCACATAGACAAGACTCTACTCAGACATTTCTCCTTTTTTCATTACACATATATTATATTAAACAATTTCACTTTTTTTTTACAATATTGACTGAGCCTAACCAGGGTACCACTGGGACGTATACAAATATAAATTAAATAAATTATATAAATAAACAAAATACAATTTCTTATTCTAACAGCCTAATGTTGAGGTTAAATGGAGAAAAAAAACCTGGAGCACCCGGACCTGGGTGGCCGATTGGATCCCGTCGAATTGGCTGTCCGAAGGCTCCTGTGTGTGTCCGTCCTGCGTCTCGCATGCAATTCTTGGTCTTCAAGGATGGGTGGGATGCTCCTTCTAGGCACACGCACTTTTCAGTTTTTTTTTCTTCTTGCACAACTTAACGTTGTTCAGTTGACTAAATGACTGGGCCACTTAGACAACTCATATACCGAGGATTGCTAGTTAGAAATATAAATTTAAAATAGAAAGCATTATGATTTAGAATACAATAAAGTGTAAAATAACATGGATTAGTTATACTTTATTGATTAGTTGTTTTTAAAAGGAAAAGGGATGAACCAGAAATATAAGTTTTTTTCGTGTATTTCTAACCCATTTGTTCATGGGGCTCGGCACAAAATTAATCCATCATTAAAATGTCAAACCTCTATATTCATATCAAGAGTAAAATCTAGGAAGTAAAGTGAAGTGTGGCGATTCTAAGGAATGCAGTTTATGAGGTTTGTGGACACGAACATAGACCGTGGTTATCCACACCCACAATGTTTAAGTCAAGTGTCAATTTATTATTGATACAAATACAGACAACGCCAAACACCCCCTTTACAGCACTCTTGTTCCAGCCCTGCTCTTAATGCTGTGAAGTGCTGGGCAAATTAAATACAATTACGGAAAAATAATTGCCAAACAACGACAAAACGTAACATACAACTCATAAACGGGTTTCTTCGGTTTAGAATGTTGTTTGATTTGGCCAACGGCATTCCATTTCCTCTTGTGCGGGTGTTGGCCACGTTCTATATAAATCAGTTTTGCTCATTCTAATTGTCGGGCCAAGGTGTCCTTGTACACAAAAAAACAAAACAAAAAATTGAAATGATTGATTAGCATAAATATTTCTTGGCCGAAAGGCGGATATCATATTTGTATCATGTCGGAATGACTCGTTTGAATATGTTGGCAAAATCCAAAAACCAGATAGCAAACGAAATCAAAAATAAACGCTTTTAAAACTGGTTCGAATATCTTTCCTTTATTATTTGCATTATTGTATGCAACCTGCTCAGACCAGTGACAGTAAAACTGTAGCTGTAATTAAAGTGGATTTTCGGGTGGGCAGTCAAAACAAACTCAACAAACTGGGTAAATGTAACACACACACACACAAACACACTCAAACACTCTGACACACAGAGTGCAAATGCACTTCAAACTGTTGCACTTATTTTTCAAACGTTTATTTAAACTGGGTGAGCAGGTGCTTAGTTAACCGAATTTGTTATAATCCGATTATTTTTCTTCTGCAATCCATCATCGATCACCGGCTAACTCGCATGGCTCAGGAATGGATTCGACCTCGATGGATGGATTAATCGGGTAACAAAAATTATACAAAAAACATTACACTCGGACGGGAAGATGGACTATGGAATTAACAATTAGCTGGTATATTAACTAGGATCTACCCACCCTACCTTGGGCCCCGTACTCCCTGGCAGCCCCATGTTCTGTGGACTATCCCGTCGTCATCTCACCCCCACATAGACAAGACTCTACTCAGACATTTCTCCTTTTTTCATTACTACTAGAACTTAACTCCTCTTTTTTTTTCTTCGTTCTCTTCCTCTTTTTTTCCAAAAAAGACTCAACTCCTCCACTCTCTTAGATTCCTAAAAATTCAAATTTTGTTCCCGGATTTGGAACCGCTCCCAGAACTAGCTCGGTTCTCTTGGTTTTTTCGCGCCAAATTCCCAGCTAATTTTCTAGCTAACGAGCCAGCCCATCGATAACAGCTGTATTGTTGTTTATCAATTATTTGGCCCATAACAGCACACTTCGGTTTTCGGTCTTACCAGGAAACAGGAGTGAAAAGTGGGCCTTGTGGGAGATACCTTCTCTCAGTCAGCCGATCATATTTCTCCGCCACAATCATTAGTTAGCCGGGCTAAACTACAGGCATCTGCATCTACTGCTTCAAGTCCTTGGCGTGGAAAACTCCCAATTGGATGCCATGTAAGTTCTCTAATTCATACATGTTTTTGCACACTGGTCTCATTATCCTGCATCGAGAATACCTTTTGCAGAATTTTGCATTTATATTTCGCCTGAAGTCGCTGAGAACGAAGTTGCGCTTCCACACCTCCTGACCTGGTCGGTATTGTATCTCCCTAGCTGTGATCCTCGCCAACATGTGTTCTTATCGCCGTCAAAATAGACTGATTCACCCCGCTCCGACGCGTTTGCTTGGGGTGAATAGGCTGCTGTCCGCGTATGTGTGATCCCGAAATGGGACACCATTTCCTCGAACTCCTTGGAGGTAAACTGTTTCCCGTTGTCGGTGTGTACTATCTCCGGTACTCCAAACGTGTTAAAGAGTTCCTCCCTCAAGAACTTTATTGTCGCTGCGGACGTCGCTTTTGGCATAGTTTTGAGCCACACAAACTTAGTAAAGTGATCCAACACTATTAGAATATAGGCATTACTTTTTCGGGATCGTGGATATTTGCCCAGGAAGTCCAGATACAGCTTCTGTATCGGCCGCGACGTGCACACCTCTGCTCCCATAGTTGGTCTGGTCGTCTGCGTGGTATGTTTCGCCTCCTTACACGTATCACATGCAGCAATGTAATTTTTGACTTGTACGGCCATTCGTGGCCAATAGTAAA